>NW_024470597.1:0-207333 GCF_017639515.1 Carcharodon carcharias | reverse complement strand
AGTGTGATGGAGGGAGGGTGAGAGTGAGGGAGGGAGGGGAGGGTGAAGGAGGGAGGGTGAGAGTGAGGGAGGGGAGGGTGAAGGAGGGAGGGTGTGAGTGAGGGAGGGAGGGGAGTGTGAAGGAGGGAGGGTGAGAGTGAGGGAGGGGAGGGTGAAGGATGGAGGGTGAGTGTGAGGGAGTGGGGGGTGAAGGAGGGAGGGTGAGAGTGAGGGAGGGGAGGGTGAAGGAGGGAGGGTGAGAGTGAGGGAGGGGAGGGTGAAGGATGGAGGGTGAGTGTGAGGGAGGGGAGGCTGAAGGAGGGAGGGGTGAGAGTGAGGGAGGGGTGGGTGAAGGAGGGAGGGTGAGAGTGAGGGAGGGGAGGGTGAAGGAGGGAGGGTGAGAGTGAGGGAGGGGAGGGTGGGAATGAAGGAAAGAGTGAGGGAGGGGAGGGTGAAGGAGGAGGGTGAGAGTGAGGGAGGGGAGGGTGAAGGAGGGAGGGTGAGAGTGAGGGAGGGAGGGGAGGGTGAAGGAGGGAGGGTGAGAGTGAGGGAGGAGGGGAGGGTGAAGGAGGGAGGGTGAGAGTGAGGGAGGGAGGGGAGGGTGAAGGAGGGAGGTGAGAGTGAGGGAGGGAGGGGAGGGTGAAGGAGGGAGGGTGAGAGTGAGGGAGGGGAGGTGTGAAGGAGGGAGGGTGAGAGTGAGGGAGGAGGGGAGGGTGAAGGAGGGAGGGTGAGAGTGAGGGAGGGAGGGTGAAGGAGGAGGGTGAGAGTGAGGGAGGGAGGGTGAGAGTGAGGGAGGGGAGGGTGAAGGAGGGAGGGTGAGAGTGAGGGAGGGAGGGGAGGGTGAAGGAGGGAGGGTGAGAGTGAGGGAGGGGAGTGTGAAGGAGGGAGGGTGAGAGTGAGGGAGGGAGGGTGAGAGTGAGGGAGGGAGGGTGAGAGTGAGGGAGGGAGGGGAGGGTGATGGAGGGAGGGTGACAGTGAGGGAGGGAAGGGAGGGTGAAGGAAGGAGGGTGAGAGTGAGGGAGGGAGGGAGGGTGGGAATGAAGGAAAGAGTGAGGGAGGGGAGGGTGAAGGAGGGAGGGTGAGAGTGAGGGAGGGAGGAAAGGGTGAAGGAGGGAGGGTGAGAGTGAGGGAGGGAGGGGAGGGTGAAGGAGGGAGGGTGAGAGTGAGGGAGGGAGGGGAGGTGAAGGAGGAGGGTGAGAGTGAGGGAGGGGAGGGTGAAGGAGGGAGGGTGAGAGTGAGGGAGGGAGGGGAGCGTGAAGGAGGGAGGGTGAGAGTGAGGGAGGGAGGGTGAAGGATGGAGGGTGAGAGTGAGGGAGGGGAGGGTGAGGGAGGGGAGGGTGAAGGAGGGAGGGTGAGAGTGAGGGAGGGGTGGGTGAAGGAGGGAGGGTGAGAGTGAGGGAGGGAGGGGAGGGTGAAGGAGGAGGGTGAGAGTGAGGGAGGGGAGGGTGAAGGAGGGAGGGTGAGAGTGAGGGAGGGAGGGGAGGGTGAAGGAGGGAGGGTGAGAGTGAGGGAGGGGAGGGTGAAGGATGGAGGGTGAGAGTGAGGCAGGGAGGGTGATGAGAGTGAGAGGGAGGAGAGGGTGAAGGAGGGAGGGTGAGAGTGAGGGAGGGTAAGGAGGGTGAAGGAGGGAGGGTGAGAGTGAGGGAGGGAGGGGAGGGTGAAGGAGGGAGGGTGAGAGTGAGGGAGGGAGGGGAGGGTGAAGGAGGGAGGGTGAGAGTGAGGGAGGGAAGGTGAAGGAGGGAGGGTGAGAGTGATGGAGGGGAGTGTGATGGAGGGAGGGTGAGAGTGAGGGAGGGAGGGGAGGGTCAAGGAGGGAGGGTGAGAGTGAGGAGGGGAGGGTGAAGGAGGGAGGGGTGTGAGTGAGGGAGGGAGGGGAGTGTGAAGGAGGGAGGGTGAGAGTGAGGGAGGGGAGGGTGAAGGATGGAGGGTGATGTGTGAGGGAGGGGAGGGTGAAGGAGGGAGGGTGAGAGTGAGGGAGGGGAGGGTGAAGGATGGAGGGTGAGTGTGAGGGAGGGGAGGGTGAAGGAGGAGGGTGAGAGTGAGGGAGGGGAGGGTGAAGGAGGGAGTGTGAGAGTGCGGGAGGGGAGGGTGAAGGATGGAGGGTGACTGTGAGGGAGGGGAGGGTGAAGGAGGGAGGGTGAGAGTGAGGGAGGGGAGGGTGAAGGAGGGAGGGTGAGAGTGAGGGAGGGGAGGTGTTGAAGGAGGGAGGGTGAGAGAAGGGAGGGGAGGGTGGGAATGAAGGAAAGAGTGAGGGAGGGGAGGGTGATGGAGGGAGGGTTAAGAGTGAGGGAGGGGAGGGTGTAAGAGGGAGGGTGAGAGTGAGGGAGGGAGGGGAGGGTGAAGGAGGGAGGGTGAGAGTGAGGGAGGGAGGGGTGGGTGAAGGAGGGAGGGTGAGAGTGAGGGAGGGAGGGGAGGGTGAAGGAGGGAGGGTGAGAGTGAGGGAGTGGAGGGTGAAGGAGGGAGGGTGAGTGTGAGGGAGGGAGGGCAGGGTGAAGGACAGAGGGTGAGGGTGAGGGAGGGGAGGGGAGGGTGTAGGAGGGAGGGTGAGAGTGAGGGAGGGGAGGGTGAGAAGGGAGGGTGAGAAAGAGGGAGGGAGGTGAGGGTGTAGGAGGGAGGGTGAGAGTGAGGGAGGGAGGGGAGGGTGAAGTAGGGAGGGTGCGAGTGAGGGAGGGGAGGGTGAAGGAGGGAGGGTGAGAGTGAGGGAAGGGAGGGTGAAGGAGGGAGGGTGAGAGTGAGGGAGGGGAGGGTGAAGGTGGGATGGTGAGAGTGAGGGAGGGGAGGGTAAAGGAGGGAGGGTGAGAGTTAGGGAGGGGAGGGTGAAGGAGGGAGGGTGAGAGTGAGGGAGGGAGGGTGAGTGTGAGGGAGGGAGTGTGAGATTGAGAGAGGGAGGGGAGGGTGAAGGAGGGAGGGTGAGAGTGAGGGAGGGGAGGGTGAAGGAGGGAGGGTGAGAGTGAGGGAGGGAGGGGAGGGTGAAGGAGGGAGGGTGAGAGTGAGGGAGGGGAGGGTGAACGAGGGAGGGTGAGGGTGAGGGAGGGGAGGGTGAAGGAGGGAGGGTGAGAGTGAGGGAGGGAGGGGAGGGTGAAGGAGGGAGGGTGAGAGTGAGGGAGGGGAGGGTGAAGGAGGGAGGGTGAGAGTGAGGGAGGGAGGGGAGGGTGAAGGAGGGAGGGTGAGAGTGAGGGAGGGGAGGGTGAACGAGGGAGGGTGAGGGTGAGGGAGGGGAGGGTGAAGGAGGGAGGGTGAGAGTGAGGGAGGGAGGGGAGGGTGAAGGAGGGAGGGTGAGAGTGAGGGAGGGGAGGGTGAAAGATGGAGGGTGAGAGTGAGGGAGGGGAGGGTGAAGGAGGGAGGGTGAGAGTGAAGGAGGGGAGGGTGAAAGAGGGAGGGTGAGAGTGAGGGAGGGGAGTGTGAAGGAGGGAGGGTGAGAGAAGGGAGGGGAGTGTGAAGGAGGAAGGGTGAGAGTGAGGGAGGGAGGAGAGGGTGAAGGAGGGAGGGTGAGAGTGAGGGAGGGGAGGGTGAAGGAGGGAGGGTGAGAGTGAGGGAGGGGAGGGTGAAGGAGGGAGGTTGAGATTGAGGGAGGGAGGGGAGGGTGAAGGAGGGAGTGTGAGAGTGAGAGAGGGAATGGAGGTTGAAGGAGGGAGGGTGAGAGTGAGGGAGGGAGGGGAGTGTGAAGAAGGGAGGATGAGAGTGAGGGAGGGAGGGGAGGGTGAAGGAGGGAGGGTAAGAGTGAGGGAGGGAGGGGAGGGTGAAGGAGGGAGGGTGAGAGTGAGGGAGGGAGGGGAGGGTGAAGGAGGGAGGGGTAGAGTGAGGGAGGGAGGGGAGGGTGAAGGAGGGAGGGTGAGAGTGAGGGAGGGAGGGGAGGGTGAAGGAGGGAGGGTGAGAGTGAGGGAGGGGAGGGTGAAGGAGGGAGGGTGAGAGTGAGGGAGGGAGTGGAGGGTGAGAGTGAGGGAGGGGAGGGTGAAGGATGGAGGGTGAGAGTGAGGGAGGGGAGGGTGAGGGAGGGGAGGGTGAAGGAGGGAGGGTGAGAGTGAGGGAGGGGAGGGAGGGTGAAGGAGGGAGGGTGAGAGTGAGGGAGGGAGTGGAGGGTGGGAATGAAGGAAAGAGTGAGGGAGGGGAGGGTGAAGGAGGGAGGGTGAGAGTGAGGGAGGGAGGGGAGAGTGAAGGAGGGAGGGTGAGAGTGAGGGAGGGAGGGGAGGGTGAAGAAGGGAGGGTGAGAGTGAGGGAGGGAGGGGAGGGTGAAGGAGGGAGGGTGAGAGTGAGGGAGGGTAAGGAGGGTGAAGGAGGGAGGGTGAGAGTGAGGGAGGGGAGGGTGAAGGAGGGAGGGTGAGAGTGAGGGAGGGAGGGGAGGGTGAAGGAGGGAGGGTGAGAGTGAGGGAGGGGAGGGTGAAGGAGGGAGGGGAGGGTGAAGAAGGGAGGGTGAGAGTGAGGGAGGGGAGGGTGAAGGAGGGAGGGTGAAGGTGAGGGAGGGAGGGGAGGGTGAAGGAGGGAGGGTGAGAGTGAGGGAGGGGAGGGTGAAGGAGGGAGGGTGAGAGTGAGGGAGGGAGGGGAGGGTGAAGGAGGGAGGGTGAGAGTGAGGGAGGGGAGGGTGAAGGAGGGAGGGTGAGAGTGAGGGAGGGAGGGGAGGGTGAAGGAGGGAGGGTGAGAGTGAGGGAGGGGAGGGTGAAGGAGGGAGGGTGAGAGTGAGGGAGGGGAGGGAGGGTGAAGGAGGGAGGGTGAGAGTGAGGGAGGGAGTGGAGGGTGGGAATGAAGGAAAGAGTGAGGGAGGGGAGGGTGAAGGAGGGAGGGTGAGAGTGAGGGAGGGAGGGGAGAGTGAAGGAGGGAGGGTGAGAGTGAGGGAGGGAGGGGAGGGTGAAGGAGGGAGGGTGAGAGTGAGGGAGGGAGGGGAGGGTGAAGGAGGGAGGGTGAGAGTGAGGGAGGGGAGGGTGAAGGAGGGAGGGTGAGAGTGAGGGAGGGAGGGGAGGGTGAGAGTGAGGGAGGGGAGGGTGAAGGATGGAGGGTGAGAGTGAGGGAGGGGAGGGTGAGGGAGGGGAGGGTGAAGGAGGGAGGGTGAGAGTGAGGGAGGGGAGGGAGGGTGAAGGAGGGAGGGTGAGAGTGAGGGAGGGAGTGGAGGGTGGGAATGAAGGAAAGAGTGAGGGAGGGGAGGGTGAAGGAGGGAGGGTGAGAGTGAGGGAGGGAGGGGAGAGTGAAGGAGGGAGGGTGAGAGTGAGGGAGGGAGGGGAGGGTGAAGGAGGGAGGGTGAGAGTGAGGGAGGGAGGGGAGGGTGAAGGAGGGAGGGTGAGAGTGAGGGAGGGGAGGGTGAAGGAGGGAGGGTGAGAGTGAGGGAGGGAGGGGAGGGTGAGAGTGAGGGAGGGGAGGGTGAAGGATGGAGGGTGAGAGTGAGGGAGGGGAGGGTGAGGGAGGGGAGGGTGAAGGAGGGAGGGTGAGAGTGAGGGAGGGGAGGGTGAAGGAGGGAGGGTGAGAGTGAGGGAGGGAGGGGAGGGTGAAGGAAGGAGGGTGAGAGTGAGGGAGGGGAGAGTGAAGGAGGGAGGGTGAGAGTGAGGGAGGGAGGGGAGGGTGAAGGAGGGAGGGTGAGAGTGAGGGAGGGGAGGGTGAAGGATGGAGGGTGAGAGTGAGGGAGGGAGGGTGAGAGTGAGGGAGGGAGGAGAGGGTGAAGGAGGGTGGGTGAGAGTGAGGGAGGGAGGGGAGGGTGAAGGAGGGAGGGTGAGAGTGAGGGAGGGAGGGGAGGGTGAAGGAGGGAGGGTGAGAGTGAGGGAGGGGAGGGTGAAGGAGGGAGGGTGAGAGTGAGGGAGGGGAGGGTGAAGGAGGGAGGGTGAGAGTGAGGGAGGGAGGGGAGGGTGAAGGAGGGAGGGTGAGAGTGAGGGAGGGGAGGGTGAAGGAGGGAGGGGAGGGTGAAGAAGGGAGGGTGAGAGTGAGGGAGGGGAGGGTGAAGGAGGGAGGGTGAAGGTGAGGGAGGGAGGGGAGGGTGAAGGAGGGAGGGTGAGAGTGAGGGAGGGGAGGGTGAAGGAGGGAGGGTGAGAGTGAGGGAGGGAGGGGAGGGTGAAGGAGGGAGGGTGAGAGTGAGGGAGGGGAGGGTGAAGGAGGGAGGGTGAGAGTGAGGGAGGGATGGGAGGGTGAAGGAGGGAGGGTGAGAGTGAGGGAGGGGAGGGTGAGGGAGGGAGGGTGAGAGTGAGGGAGGGGAGGGAGGGTGAAGGAGGGAGGGTGAGAGTGAGGGAGGGAGTGGAGGGTGGGAATGAAGGAAAGAGTGAGGGAGGGGAGGGTGAAGGAGGGAGGGTGAGAGTGAGGGAGGGAGGGGAGAGTGAAGGAGGGAGGGTGAGAGTGAGGGAGGGAGGGGAGGGTGAAGGAGGGAGGGTGAGAGTGAGGGAGGGAGGGGAGGGTGAAGGAGGGAGGGTGAGAGTGAGGGAGGGGAGGGTGAAGGAGGGAGGGTGAGAGTGAGGGAGGGAGGGGAGGGTGAGAGTGAGGGAGGGGAGGGTGAAGGATGGAGGGTGAGAGTGAGGGAGGGGAGGGTGAGGGAGGGGAGGGTGAAGGAGGGAGGGTGAGAGTGAGGGAGGGGAGGGAGGGTGAAGGAGGGAGGGTGAGAGTGAGGGAGGGAGTGGAGGGTGGGAATGAAGGAAAGAGTGAGGGAGGGGAGGGTGAAGGAGGGAGGGTGAGAGTGAGGGAGGGAGGGGAGAGTGAAGGAGGGAGGGTGAGAGTGAGGGAGGGAGGGGAGGGTGAAGGAGGGAGGGTGAGAGTGAGGGAGGGAGGGGAGGGTGAAGGAGGGAGGGTGAGAGTGAGGGAGTGGAGGGTGAAGGAGGGAGGGTGAGAGTGAGGGAGGGAGGGGAGGGTGAGAGTGAGGGAGGGGAGGGTGAAGGATGGAGGGTGAGAGTGAGGGAGGGGAGGGTGAGGGAGGGGAGGGTGAAGGAGGGAGGGTGAGAGTGAGGGAGGGGTGGGTGAAGGAGGGAGGGTGAGAGTGAGGGAGGGAGGGGAGGGTGAAGGAGGGAGGGTGAGAGTGAGGGAGGGGAGGGTGTAGGAGGGAGGGTGAGAGTGAGGGAGGGAGGGGAGGGTGAAGGAGGGAGGGTGAGAGTGAGGGAGGGGAGGGTGAAGGATGGAGGGTGAGAGTGAGGGAGGGAGGGTGAGAGTGAGGGAGGGAGGAGAGGGTGAAGGAGGGTGGGTGAGAGTGAGGGAGGGTAAGGAGGGTGAAGGAGGGAGGGTGAGAGTGAGGGAGGGAGGGGAGGGTGAAGGAGGGAGGGTGAGAGTGAGGGAGGGAGGGGAGGGTGAAGGAGGGAGGGTGAGAGTGAGGGAGGGGAGGGTGAAGGAGGGAGGGTGAGAGTGAGGGAGGGGAGGGTGAAGGAGGGAGGGTGAGAGTGAGGGAGGGAGGGGAGGGTGAAGGAGGGAGGGTGAGAGTGAGGGAGGGAGGGGAGTGTGAAGGAGGGAGGGTGAGAGTGAGGGAGGGGAGGGTGAAGGAGGTAGGGTGCGAGTGAGGGAGGGAGGGGAGTGTGAAGGAGGGAGGGTGAGAGTGAGGGAGGGGAGGGTGAAGGATGGAGGGTGAGTGTGAGGGAGGGGAGGGTGAAGGAGGGAGGGTGAGAGTGAGGGAGGGGAGGGTGAAGGATGGAGGGTGAGTGTGAGGGAGTGGGGGGTGAAGGAGGGAGGGTGAGAGTGAGGGAGGGGAGGGTGAAGGAGGGAGGGTGAGAGTGAGGGAGGGGAGGGTGAAGGATGGAGGGTGAGTGTGAGGGAGGGGAGGCTGAAGGAGGGAGGGTGAGAGTGAGGGAGGGGTGGGTGAAGGAGGGAGGGTGAGAGTGAGGGAGGGGAGGGTGAAGGAGGGAGGGTGAGAGTGAGGGAGGGGAGGGTGGGAATGAAGGAAAGAGTGAGGGAGGGGAGGGTGAAGGAGGAGGGTGAGAGTGAGGGAGGGGAGGGTGAAGGAGGGAGGGTGAGAGTGAGGGAGGGAGGGGAGGGTGAAGGAGGGAGGGTGAGAGTGAGGGAGGGAGGGGAGGGTGAAGGAGGGAGGGTGAGAGTGAGGGAGGGAGGGGAGGGTGAAGGAGGGAGGGTGAGAGTGAGGGAGGGAGGGGAGGGTGAAGGAGGGAGGGTGAGAGTGAGGGAGGGGAGGGTGAAGGAGGGAGGGTGAGAGTGAGGGAGGGAGGGGAGGGTGAAGGAGGGAGGGTGAGAGTGAGGGAGGGGAGGGTGAAGGAGGGAGGGTGAGAGTGAGGGAGGGAGGGTGAGAGTGAGGGAGGGGAGGGTGAAGGAGGGAGGGTGAGAGTGAGGGAGGGAGGGGAGGGTGAAGGAGGGAGGGTGAGAGTGAGGGAGGGGAGTGTGAAGGAGGGAGGGTGAGAGTGAGGGAGGGAGGGTGAGAGTGAGGGAGGGAGGGTGAGAGTGAGGGAGGGAGGGGAGGGTGATGGAGGGAGGGTGACAGTGAGGGAGGGAAGGGAGGGTGAAGGAAGGAGGGTGAGAGTGAGGGAGGGAGGGGAGGGTGGGAATGAAGGAAAGAGTGAGGGAGGGGAGGGTGAAGGAGGGAGGGTGAGAGTGAGGGAGGGAGGAAAGGGTGAAGGAGGGAGGGTGAGAGTGAGGGAGGGAGGGGAGGGTGAAGGAGGGAGGGTGAGAGTGAGGGAGGGAGGGGAGGGTGAAGGAGGGAGGGTGAGAGTGAGGGAGGGGAGGGTGAAGGAGGGAGGGTGAGAGTGAGGGAGGGAGGGGAGGGTGAAGGAGGGAGGGTGAGAGTGAGGGAGGGGAGGGTGAAGGATGGAGGGTGAGAGTGAGGGAGGGGAGGGTGAGGGAGGGGAGGGTGAAGGAGGGAGGGTGAGAGTGAGGGAGGGGTGGGTGAAGGAGGGAGGGTGAGAGTGAGGGAGGGAGGGGAGGGTGAAGGAGGGAGGGTGAGAGTGAGGGAGGGGAGGGTGAAGGAGGGAGGGTGAGAGTGAGGGAGGGAGGGGAGGGTGAAGGAGGGAGGGTGAGAGTGAGGGAGGGGAGGGTGAAGGATGGAGGGTGAGAGTGAGGCAGGGAGGGTGAGAGTGAGAGAGGGAGGAGAGGGTGAAGGAGGGAGGGTGAGAGTGAGGGAGGGTAAGGAGGGTGAAGGAGGGAGGGTGAGAGTGAGGGAGGGAGGGGAGGGTGAAGGAGGGAGGGTGAGAGTGAGGGAGGGAGGGGAGGGTGAAGGAGGGAGGGTGAGAGTGAGGGAGGGAAGGGTGAAGGAGGGAGGGTGAGAGTGATGGAGGGGAGTGTGATGGAGGGAGGGTGAGAGTGAGGGAGGGAGGGGAGGGTCAAGGAGGGAGGGTGAGAGTGAGGGAGGGGAAGGTGAAGGAGGGAGGGTGTGAGTGAGGGAGGGAGGGGAGTGTGAAGGAGGGAGGGTGAGAGTGAGGGAGGGGAGGGTGAAGGATGGAGGGTGAGTGTGAGGGAGGGGAGGGTGAAGGAGGGAGGGTGAGAGTGAGGGAGGGGAGGGTGAAGGATGGAGGGTGAGTGTGAGGGAGGGGAGGGTGAAGGAGGGAGGGTGAGAGTGAGGGAGGGGAGGGTGAAGGAGGGAGGGTGAGAGTGAGGGAGGGGAGGGTGAAGGATGGAGGGTGACTGTGAGGGAGGGGAGGGTGAAGGAGGGAGGGTGAGAGTGAGGGAGGGGAGGGTGAAGGAGGGAGGGTGAGAGTGAGGGAGGGGAGGGTGAAGGAGGGAGGGTGAGAGAAGGGAGGGGAGGGTGGGAATGAAGGAAAGAGTGAGGGAGGGGAGGGTGATGGAGGGAGGGTAAGAGTGAGGGAGGGGAGGGTGTAAGAGGGAGGGTGAGAGTGAGGGAGGGAGGGGAGGGTGAAGGAGGGAGGGTGAGAGTGAGGGAGGGAGGGGTGGGTGAAGGAGGGAGGGTGAGAGTGAGGGAGGGAGGGGAGGGTGAAGGAGGGAGGGTGAGAGTGAGGGAGTGGAGGGTGAAGGAGGGAGGGTGAGTGTGAGGGAGGGAGGGCAGGGTGAAGGACAGAGGGTGAGGGTGAGGGAGGGGAGGGGAGGGTGTAGGAGGGAGGGTGAGAGTGAGGGAGGGGAGGGTGAGAAGGGAGGGTGAGAAAGAGGGAGGGAGGTGAGGGTGTAGGAGGGAGGGTGAGAGTGAGGGAGGGAGGGGAGGGTGAAGTAGGGAGGGTGCGAGTGAGGGAGGGGAGGGTGAAGGAGGGAGGGTGAGAGTGAGGGAAGGGAGGGTGAAGGAGGGAGGGTGAGAGTGAGGGAGGGGAGGGTGAAGGTGGGATGGTGAGAGTGAGGGAGGGGAGGGTAAAGGAGGGAGGGTGAGAGTGAGGGAGGGGAGGGTGAAGGAGGGAGGGTGAGAGTGAGGGAGGGAGGGTGAGTGTGAGGGAGGGAGTGTGAGATTGAGAGAGGGAGGGGAGGGTGAAGGAGGGAGGGTGAGAGTGAGGGAGGGGAGGGTGAAGGAGGGAGGGTGAGAGTGAGGGAGGGAGGGGAGGGTGAAGGAGGGAGGGTGAGAGTGAGGGAGGGGAGGGTGAACGAGGGAGGGTGAGGGTGAGGGAGGGGAGGGTGAAGGAGGGAGGGTGAGAGTGAGGGAGGGAGGGGAGGGTGAAGGAGGGAGGGTGAGAGTGAGGGAGGGGAGGGTGAAGGAGGGAGGGTGAGAGTGAGGGAGGGAGGGGAGGGTGAAGGAGGGAGGGTGAGAGTGAGGGAGGGGAGGGTGAACGAGGGAGGGTGAGGGTGAGGGAGGGGAGGGTGAAGGAGGGAGGGTGAGAGTGAGGGAGGGAGGGGAGGGTGAAGGAGGGAGGGTGAGAGTGAGGGAGGGGAGGGTGAAAGATGGAGGGTGAGAGTGAGGGAGGGGAGGGTGAAGGAGGGAGGGTGAGAGTGAAGGAGGGGAGGGTGAAAGAGGGAGGGTGAGAGTGAGGGAGGGGAGTGTGAAGGAGGGAGGGTGAGAGAAGGGAGGGGAGTGTGAAGGAGGAAGGGTGAGAGTGAGGGAGGGAGGAGAGGGTGAAGGAGGGAGGGTGAGAGTGAGGGAGGGGAGGGTGAAGGAGGGAGGGTGAGAGTGAGGGAGGGGAGGGTGAAGGAGGGAGGTTGAGATTGAGGGAGGGAGGGGAGGGTGAAGGAGGGAGTGTGAGAGTGAGAGAGGGAATGGAGGTTGAAGGAGGGAGGGTGAGAGTGAGGGAGGGAGGGGAGTGTGAAGAAGGGAGGATGAGAGTGAGGGAGGGAGGGGAGGGTGAAGGAGGGAGGGTAAGAGTGAGGGAGGGAGGGGAGGGTGAAGGAGGGAGGGTGAGAGTGAGGGAGGGAGGGGAGGGTGAAGGAGGGAGGGGTAGAGTGAGGGAGGGAGGGGAGGGTGAAGGAGGGAGGGTGAGAGTGAGGGAGGGAGGGGAGGGTGAAGGAGGGAGGGTGAGAGTGAGGGAGGGGAGGGTGAAGGAGGGAGGGTGAGAGTGAGGGAGGGGAGGGTGAAGGAGGGAGGGTGAGAGTGAGGGAGGGGAGGGTGAAGGAGGGAGGGTGAGAGTGAGAGAGGGTAGGGTGAAGGCAGGAGGGTGTGAGTGTGGGAGGGGAGGGTGAATGAGGGAGGGTGAGAGTTAGGGAGGGAGGGAGGGAGGGTGAGGGAGGGAGGATGAGAGGGAGGGATGGAGTGAGGGAGGGTGAAGGGGTGAGGGTGAGAATGAGGGATTGAGTGAGAGGGTGAGGGAGAGTGAGGGAGGGAGGGAGGGTGAGGGTGGGAGGGTGAGAGTGAGAGAGGGTGAGGCAGGGAGTGAGGGAGGGTGAAAGTGAGAGAGGGTGAGGGAGGGAGGGAGAGAGAGTGAAGAAGGGAGTGTGAGAGTGAGGGATGGAGGGAGCGAGGGTGAGGGAGGGAGTGAGGGAGGGTGAGAGTGAGGGATGGAGGGAGGGACGGTGAGGGAGGGAGGGTGAGATTAGTGATGGAGTGACGGATGGAGTGAGCGAGGGAGTGAGGGAGGGAGTGAGGGTGTGAGGGTGAGAGTGAGGGATGGAGTGAGAGATGGTGAGGGAGGATGAGGGAGGGAGGGTGAGAGTGAGGGATGGAGTGAGAGAGGGTGAGGGAGGGAGGGTGCGAGTGAGAGAGAGAGAGATGATGAGGTGGAGAATGAGGTGGAGGGTGAGAGTGAGGGATGGAGTGAGAGATGGTGAGGGAGGGAGTGAGGGAGGGAGGGTGAGAGTGAGGGATGGAGTGAGAGATGGTGAGGGAGGATGAGGGAGGGAGGGTGAGAGTGAGGGATGGAGTGAGAGAGGGTGAGGGAGGGAGGGTGCGAGTGAGAGAGAGAGAGACGATGAGGTGGAGAATGAGGTGGAGGGTGAGAGTGAGGGATGGAGTGAGGGATGGAGTGAGGGATGGAGTGAGGGATGGAGTGAGGGATGGAGTGAGGGTGAGAGTGAGGGATGGAGTGAGGGATGGAGTGAGGGATGGAGTGAGAGAGGGTGAGGGAGTGAGGTTGAGAGTGAGGGATGGAGTGAGAGACGGTGAGGGAGGGAGGGTGAGAGTGAGAGAGGGTGAGGCAGGGAGTGAGGGAGGGTGAGAGTGAGAGAGGGTGAGGGAGGGAGGGAGGGAGGGAGAGAGGGTGAAGGAGGGAGGGTGAGAGTGAGGGAAGGAGGGAGAGAGGGTGAGGGAGGGAGTGAGGGAGGGTGAGGGAGGGTGAGAGTGAGGGATGGAGGGAGGGAAGGTGAGGGAGGGTGAGAGTGAGGGAGGGAGGGTGAGGGTGGGGGGGTGAGTGAGGGATGGAGGGAGGGAGGGTGAAGGAGGGAGGGAGAGGGAGACGGTGAGAGTGAGGAATGGAGTAAGGGAGTGAGGGTGAGAGTGAGGGATGGAGTGAAGGTGAGAGTGAGGGATGGAGTGGGAGGGTGAGAGTGAGGGAGGGAGTGAGGGAGTGAGGGTGAGAGTGAGGGATGGAGTGAGGGATGGAGTGAGGGATGGAGTGAGGGAGGGAGGGTGAGAGTGAGGGATGGAGTGAAGGATGGAGTGAGGGATGGAGTGAGAGATGGAGTGAGGGATGGAGTGAGGGATGGAGTGAGGGATGGAGTGAGGGATGGAGTGAAGGATGGAGTGAGGGATGGAGTGAGGGAGGAAGGGTGGGAGTGAGGGATGGAGTGAGGGATGGAGGGAGGGATGGAGTGAGGGATGGATGGAGGGATGGATGGAGGGATGGATGGAGGGATGGAGTGAGGGAGTGAGGGATGGAGTGAGGGATGGAGTGAGGGATGGAGGGAAGGATGGAGTGAGGGATGGAGTGAGGGATGGAGGGAGGGATGGAGTGAGGGATGGAGGGAGGGATGGAGTGAGGGAGGGTGAGAGTGAGGGATGTAGTGAAGGATGGAGTGAGGGATAGAGTGAGGGATGGAGGGAGGGATAGAGTGAGGGAGGGAGGGTGGGAGTGAGGGATGGAGTGAGGGATGGAGGGGGATGGAGTGAGGGATGGAGGGGGGATGGAGTGAGGGATGGAGTGAGGGATGGAGGGAGGGAGGGAGGGAGGGATGGAGTGAGGGATGGAGTGAGGGAGGGAGGGTGAGAGTGAGGGATGTAGTGAAGGATGGAGTGAGGGATGGAGTGAGGGATGGAGTGAGGGATGTAGGGAGGGATGGAGTGAGGGAGGGAGGGTGGGAGTGAGGGATGGAGTGAGGGTTGGGGGGATGGAGTGAGGGATGGAGTGAGGGATGGAGTGAGGGATGGAGGGAGGGATGGAGGGAGGGATGGAGTGAGGGAGGGGTGGAGTGAGGGAGGGAGGGTGGGAGTGAGGGATGGAGTGAGGGAGGGAGGGTGAGAATGAGGGATGGAGAGAGGGATGGAGTGAGGGATGGAGGGAGGGGGGTAGAGAAGAAAGATAATTAGAGCCTGAATAGCAACATGAACTTCCTCAGGACAGCCCATTGCACCCGACAACCAGCAGAAACTTCCGGAAGAGCGAGTCCCGCTGTCCTGTGGGGAAAGGGGTCAGGAAATTAGCACACAGCAAGATCCCACAAACATCAATCAGGACAAGCTCCTGGGTGGTCAGCTTTAGAGACATTGATTGAGGAACCAGCGGGCGGGGACAGGGAGACGTCACCGAGATTCTCACCGCAACAGGATGGAGTAAAACTCTCCAAATCACCGGGAGGAGCTCGATACAACACACCTCCCGAAGACTGCATCGACAGTGCGGCACTCCCTCAGTACTGACCCTCCGACAGTGCGGCACTCCCTCAGTACTGACCCTCCGACAGTGCGGCGCTCCCTCAGTACTGACCCTCCGACAGTGCGGCACTCCCTCAGTACTGACCCTCCGACAGTGCGGCACTCCCTCAGTACTGACCCTCCGACAGTGCGGCACTCCCTCAGTACTGACCCTCCGACAGTGCGGCACTCCCTCAGTTCTGACCCTCCGACAGTGCGGCACTCCCTCAGTACTGACCCTCCGACAGTGCGGCACTCCCTCAGTACTGACCCTCCGACAGTGCGGCGCTCCCTCAGTACTGACCCTCCGACAGTGCGGCGCTCCCTCAGTACTGACCCTCCGACAGTGCGGCGCTCCCTCAGTACTGACCCTCCGACAGTGCGGCACTCCCTCAGTACTGACCCTCCGACAGTGCGGCACTCCCTCAGTACTGACCCTCTGACAGTGCGGCGCTCCCTCAGTACTGACCCTCCGACAGTGTCGCACTCCCTCAGTACTGACCCTCCGACAGTGCGGCGCTCCCTCAGTACTGACCCTCCGACAGTGCGGCACTCCCTCAGTACTGACCCTCCGACAGTGCGGCACTCCCTCAGTACTGATCCTCCGACAGTGCGGCACTCCCTCAGTACTGATCCTCCGACAGTGCGGCACTCCCTCAGTACTGACCCTCCGACAGTGCGGCACTCCCTCAGTATTGACCCTCCGACAGTGCGGCACTCCCTCAGTACTGACCCTCCGACAGTGCGGCACTCCCTCAGTACTGACACTCCGACAGTGCGGCACTCCCTCAGTACTGACCGTGGGCGGTGATACCTGGTGCCGCATCGTGTGTAAACCATCAACAAGAGAGGAAGGTGGCGGGTCCCTATCTCTGCCCTCAGCTTCCAGCGATGCAGCCCCCTCTGTGAGGTGACCAGGAGTCCGGGGGAGGAAAGTGCAAGCGAGTGGCTTACGCGGGGTCTGAGACTTATCGGCAGCAAGGGGCACAAGTACCCGTGCCCGGTTTCCGAGTTTCGGATTGACAGGGGGATCGTTTATCTCCTACCCCACGTCCACAGGCAGTCACTAAGCAACCAATCCAGATGGCCAGGTCTCTCTTCCGTCACAGTCACCTTCATAGGGAAGGGCAAATGGAACTTTTGTTCACCCTTTGAATCGAGCTGCTAAATAAACCGTGAGGGGATAAGAAAACCAGCTGAGAGGGTGGGTGTGCCTGCCAAAGAAGGGTGTCTGATCCAGCTCCGCAACATCGCCCGACGACAACCCCTGACTTAGCTCATCCGCTGCGGAAGACCTCACCCAGGCCCCTGTCCCCCCCCCCCCCCCACCTCCCTCTGGACTCGGCCGTTCCGAGTCTCTCCCGGCTGCTCTCCCACATTCCACCCTCCGCAAACTACACCTTGTCCAGAACTCAGCTGCCCCTCACCCACCCTCCACCCCCCTGACCGAGCTCACAGTGAATCCCCTTCACCCCTCACCCACTGCGCTCGCTGACCCCACACTGACCCCACCCCCCCCCCGGTTAAACAACACCTCGATTTTAAAATTCACATCCTCGTTTTCAAATCCCTCCAAACCCTACAACCCTCCCTATCTCTGTAACCTCCTCCAGCCCCTACACCCCTCCCTATCTCTGTAACCTCCTCCAGCCCCTACACCCCTCCCTATCTCTGTAATCTCCTCCAGTCCATACACCCCTCCCTATCCCTGTAACCTCCTCCAGCCCCTACACCCCTCCCTATCTCTGTAACCTCCTCCAGCCCCTACACCCCTCCCTATCTCTGTAACCTCCTCCAGCCCCTACACATCTCCCTATCACTGTAACCTCCTCCAGCCCCTACACCCCTCCCTATCTCTGTAACATCCTCCAGCCCCGACACCTCTCCCTACCTCTGTAACCTCCTCCAGCCCCTACACCCCTCCCTATCTCTGTAACCTCCTCCAGCCCCTACACCCCTCCCTATCTCTGTAATCTCCTCCAGTCCATACACCCCTCCCTATCTCTGTAACCTCCTCCAGCCCCTAAACCCCTCCCTATCTCTGTAACCACATCCAGCCCCTACACCCCTCCATATCTCTGTAACCTCCTCCAGCCCCTACAGCCCTCCCTATCTCTGTAACCGCCTCCAGCCCCTACACCCCTCCCTAACTCTGTAACCTCATCCAGCCCCTGCACCCCTCCCTATCTCTGTAACCTCCTCCAGCACCTACACCCCTCCCTATCTCTGTAACCTCCTCCAGCCCCTACACCCCTCCCTATATCTGTAACCTCCTCCAGCCCCTACACCCCTCCCTATATCTGTAACCTCCTCCAGCCCCTACAATCCTCCCTATCTCTGTAACCTCCTCCAGCCGATACACCATGCCCTATCTCTGTAACCTCCTCCAGCCCCTACACCCCTCCCTACCTCTGTAACCTCCGCCAGCGGATACACCACTCCCTATCTCTGTAACCTCCTCCAGCCCCTACACCCCTCCCTATCTCTGTAACCTCCCCCAATCCCTACAACCCTCCCTATCTCTGTAACATCCTCCAGCCCCAACACCCCTCCCTATCTCTGTAACCACCTCCAGCCCCTACACACCTCCCTATCTCTGTAACCTCTTCCAGCCCCTACACCCCTCCCTATCTCTGTAAACTCCACCAGCCCCTACAACCCTCACTATCTCTGTAACCTCCTCCAGCATCTACAACACTCCCTATCTCTGTAACCTCCTCCAGCCCCTACACCCCTCCCTATCTCTGTAACCTCCTCCAGCCCCTACACCCCTCCCAATCTCTGTAACCTCCTCCAGCCCCTACACCCCTCCCTACCTCTGTAACCTCCTCCAGTCACCTCAAACCTCCCTATCTCTGTAACCTCCTCCAGCCCCTACAGCCCTCCTTATCTCAGTGAACTCCTCCAGCTCCTACAATCCTCGGTATGTCTGTAACCTCTCCCAGCCATTACATCCTCCTTATCTCTGTAACCTCCACCAGCCCCTACGACCCTCCCTATCTCTGTAAACTCCACCAGCCCCTACAACCTTCCCTATCTCTGTAATCTCCTCAAGCCCCTACAACCCACACTATCTCTGTAACCTCCTCCAGCCCCTACACCCCTCCCTATCTCTGTAACCTCCTCCAGACCCAACACCCCTCCCTATCTCTGTAACCACCTCCAGCCCCTACACACCTCCCTATCTCTGTAACCTCTTCCAGCCCTTACACCCCTCCCTATCTCTGTAACCTCCTCCAGCATCTACAAACCTCCCTATCTCTGTAACCTCCTCCAGCATCTACAACACTCCCTAACTCTGTAACCTCCTCCAGCCCCTACACCCCTCCTTATCTCTGTAACTTCCCCCAGCCCCTACACACCTCCCTATCCCAGTAACCTCCTCCAGTCCCTACAACCCTCCCTATCTCTGTAACCTCCTCCAGCCCTTACAACCCTCCCTATTTCTGTAACCTCCTCCAGCCCCTACACCCCTCCCTATCTCTGTAACCTCCTCCAGCTCCTACAACCCTCCCTATCTCTGTAACCTCCTCCTGTCCGTACAACCCTCCCTATCTCTGCAACTTCCTCCAGCCCCTCCAACCATCTCAATATCTGTAAACCCCTCCAGCCCCTACATTTCTCCCTATCCCTATAAACCCATCAAGCATCTCCAACACTCCCTATCTCTGTTACACCACCCCCCCCCCAGTCATACAACCCTCCTTATCTCTGTAGCTTCCTCTAGCCCTTTTAACCCTCCCTATCTCTTTAACCTGCACCAGCTCCTACAACCCTCCCAATCCCTGTAACCTCCTCCAGCCCCTAAAACATTCACCAACTCTGTAACCACCTCCAGCCCCTACAATCCTCCCAATCCCTGTAACCTCCTCCAGCCCCTACAACATTCAACAAATCTGTAACCACCTCCAGCCCCTACACCCCTCCCTACCTCTGTAACCTCCTCCAGCCCCTACACCCCTCCCTATCTCTGTAACCTATTCCAGCCCCTACAACCCTCCCTATCTCTGTAACCTCCTCCAGCCCCTACACCCCTCCCTATCTCTGTAACTTCCTCCAGACCCTACACCCCTCCATATCTCTATAACCTCCTCCAGCCCCTACAGCCCTCCCTATCTCTGTAACCTCCTCCAGCCACTACAACCCTCCCTATCTCTGTAACCACCTCCAGCCCCTACACCCCTCCCTAACTCTGTAACCTCCTCCAGCCCCTGCACCCCTCCCTATCTCTGTAACCTCCACCAGCACCTACACCCCTCCCTATCTCTGTAACCTCCTCCATCCCCTACACCCCTCCCTATCTCTGTAACCTCCTCCAGCCCTTACAACCCTCCCTATTTCTGTAACCTCCTCCAGCCCCTACACCCCTCCCTATCTCTGTAACCTCCTCCAGCTCCTACAACCCTCCCTATCTCTGTAACCTCCTCCTGTCCGTACAACCCTCCCTATCTCTGTAACCTCCTCCAGCACCAACACCCCTCCCTATCTCTGAAACCACCTCCAGCCCCTACACACATCGCTATCTCTGTAACCTCTTCCAGCCCCTACACCCCTCCCTATCTCTGTAAACTCCACCATCCCCTACAACCCTCACTATCTCTGTAACCTCCTCCAGCATCTACAACACTCCCTATCTATGTAACCTCCTCCAGCCCCTACACCCCTCCCTATCTCTGTAACCTCCTCCAGCCCCTACACCCCTCCCTATCTTTGTAACCTCCTCCAGCCCCTACACCCCTCTCTACCTCTGTAACCTCCTCCAGCCACCTCAAACCTCCCTATCTCTGTAACCTCCTCCAAACCCGACAGCCCTCCTTATCTCAGTGAACTCCTCCAGCTCCTACAATCCTCGGTATGTCTGTAACCTCTCCCAGCCATTACATCCTCCTTATCTCTGTAACCTCCACCAGCCCCTACGACCCTCCCTATCTCTGTAAACTCCACCAGCCCCTACAACCCTCCCTATCTCTGTAACCTCCTCCAGCCCCTACAACCCACCCTATCTCTGTAACCTCCTCCAGCCCCTACACCCCTCCCTATCTCTGTAACCTCCTCCAGCCCCAACACCCCTCCCTATCTCTGTAACCACCTCCAGCCCCTACACACCTCCCTATCTCTGTAACCTCTTCCAGCCCTTACACCCCTCCCTATCTCTGTAACCTCCTCCAGCCCCTACAACCCTCCCTATCTCTGTAACCTCCTCCAGCATCTACAACCCTCCCTATCTCTGTAACCTCCTCCAGCATCTACAACACTCCCTATCTCTGTAACCTCCTCCAGCCCCTACACCCTTCCCTATCTCTGTAACCTCCTCCAGCCCCTACACCCCTCCTTATCTCTGTAACCTCCACCAGCCCCTACGACCCTCCCTATCTCTGTAAACTCCACCAGCCCCTACAACCCTCCCTATCTCTGTAACCTCCTCCAGCCCCTACAACCCACCCTATCTCTGTAACCTCCTCCAGCCCCTACACCCCTCCCTATCTCTGTAACCTCCTCCAGCCCCAACACCCCTCCCTATCTCTGTAACCACCTCCAGCCCCTACACACCTCCCTATCTCTGTAACCTCTTCCAGCCCTTACACCCCTCCCTATCTCTGTAACCTCCTCCAGCCCCTACAACCCTCCCTATCTCTGTAACCTCCTCCAGCCCCTACAACCCACCCTATCTCTGTAACCTCCTCCAGCCCCTACACCCCTCCCAATCTCTGTAACCTCCTCCAGCCCCAACACCCCTCCCTATCTCTGTAACCACCTCCAGCCCCTACACACCTCCCTATCTCTGTAACCTCTTCCAGCCCTTACACCCCTCCCTATCTCTGTAACCTCCTCCAGCCCCTACAACCCTCCCTATCTCTGTAACCTCCTCCAGCATCTACAACCCTCCCTATCTCTGTAACCTCCTCCAGCATCTACAACACTCCCTATCTCTGTAACCTCCTCCAGCCCCTACACCCTTCCCTATCTCTGTAACCTCCTCCAGCCCCTACACCCCTCCCTATCTCTGTAACCTCCTCCAGCCCCTACACCCCTCCCTATCTCTGTAACCTCCTCCAGCCCCAACAAACCTCCCTACCTCTGTAACCTCCTCCAGCCACCTCAAACCTCCCTATCTCTGTAACCTCCTCCAGCCCCTACACCCCTCCCTATCTCTGTAACCTCCCCCAGCCCCTACACACCTCCCTATCCCAGTAACCTTCTCCAGTCCCTACAACCCTCCCTATCTCTGTAACCTCCTCCAGCCCCTACAACCCTCCCTATTTCTGTAACCTCCTCCAGCCCCTACACCCCTCCCTATCTCTGTAACCTCCTCCAGCTCCTACAACCCTCCCTATCTCTGTAACCTCCTCCTGTCCGTACAACTCTCCCTATCTCTGTAACCTCCTCCAGCTCCTACAACACTCCCTATCTCTGCAACTTCCTCCTGCCCCTCCAACCATCTCAATATCTGTAAACCCCTCCAGCCCCTACATTTCTCCCTATCCCTATAAACCCATCAAGCATCTCCAACACTCCCTATCTCTGATACACCACCCCCCCCCCCCAGTCATACAACCCTCCTTATCTCTGTAGCTTCCTCTAGCCCTTTTAACCCTCCCTATCTCTTTAACCTGCACCAGCTCCTACAACCCTCCCAATCCCTGTAACCTCCTCCAGCCCCTAAAACATTCACCAACTCTGTAACCACCTCCAGCCCCTACAATCCTCCCAATCCCTGTAACCTCCTCCAGCCCCTACAACATTCACCAACTCTGTAACCACCTCCAGCCCCCTACAACCCTCCCTATCTCTGTAACCTCCTCCAGCCCCTACAAACCTCCCTACCTCTGTAACCTCCTCCAGACCCTACAACCCTGCCTATCTCTGTGACCTCCTCCAGCCACTACACCCCTCCCTATCTCTGTAAACTCCTCCAGCAGCTACACCCCTCCCTATCTCTGTAACCACCTCCAGCCCCTAAAACCCTCCCTATCTCTGAAACCTCCTCCAGATGCTACAACCCTCCCTATCTCTGTAACCTCCTCTAGCCGCCACACCCCTCCCAATCTGAGTAACCAACTCCAGCCCTTACAACCCTCCCTATCTCTGTAACCTGCTCCAGTCCCTAGACCCGTCCCGAACTCTGGAATCTTCTCCAGCCCCGACAACCACTCCCTATCTCTGTAACCTACTCCAACCCCTACAAGCCTCCTTATCTCAGTAACCTCCACCAGCACTTCCAACACACCCTATCTCTGTAACATCCTCCTGGCCCTACAACACTCACAATATCTGTAAATCCTCCAGGCCATACAACACACCCTATCTCTGTAACACCCTCTGCCACTACAACCCTCCCTATCTCTGTAAACTCCTCCAGCTCCTACAACCCTCCCTATCCCTGTAACCTCCTCCAGCTCCTACAACCCCTTCCTAACCCTGTAACATCCTCCAGCCCCTACACCCCTCCCTATCTCTGTAACCTGCTCCAGCCCCTACAACCCTCCCTATCCCTGTAAACTCCTCCAGCCCCTACAACATTCCCAATATCTGTAACGTTCAACAACCCCTACAACCCTCCCTATCTCTGTAAGAAACTCAAGCCCTTCAAACGTGCCTATCCCCATAACCTCCTCCCGCCACTATAACCCTAACTATCTCTGTAACAACTACCAGACAATGCAACTCTCCCTATCAGTGTAAACATCTCCAGCGCCAACAACACTCCCTGTCTCTTTAACGTCCTCCAGCCACTACAACACTCCCTATCTCTGTAACACCCTCGAGCACCTACATCCATCCCTATCTCTGTAAGCTCCTCCAGCCCCTATACACATCCCTATCTCTGTTACCTCCTCCAGCCCCTATACACATCCCTATCTCTGTAACCTCCTCCAGCCCCTACACCCCCTCCCTATCTCTGTAACCTCCTCCAGCCCCTACAACACTCACTAATTCTGTAACCTCCTCCAGCCCCTACAATCCTCCCTATCTCTGTAACACCCTCGAGCGCCTACAACCCTCCCTATCTCTGTAAACTCCACCAGCTCCTAGAACACTCCCTATTTCTGTAACTTCCTCCAGCCCCTACAACACTCCCTATCTCTTGAACCTCCTGCTGACGCTACAACCCTCCCTATCTCTGTAACCTCCAACAGCCCCTACACCCCTCCCTATCTCTGTAACTTCTGCCAGCCGCTACACCCCGCCCGATCTCTGTAACCTCCTCCAGCCCCGACAACCACTCCGTATCTCTGTAAACTCCTCCAGCCCCTAAAACCCTCCCTATCTCTGTAAACTCCTTCAGCCCCTACACCCCTCCATATCTCAGTAACCTCCTCCAGCTCCTACAAAACGCCCTATATCTATAACCTCCACCAGCCCCTCCAACACACACTATCTCTGTAACATCCTCCTGGCCCTACAACCCTCACAATATCTGTAAATCCTCCAGACCATACAACACTCCCTATCTCTGTAAACACCTCCCCCACAGCCCTACAACCTTCCCTATCTCTGTAACCTCCTCCAGACCCTACAACCCTCCCAATCTCTGTAACCTCCTCCAGCACCTATAACCCTCCCAATCTCTGTAACCTCCTCCAGACCCTACATCCCTCCCAATCTCTGTAAACTCCTCCAGACCCTACAACCCTCCCTATCTCTGTAACCTCCTCCAGACCCTACAACCCTCCCTATCTCTACAAACCCATCGAGATACTCCAACCTTCCCTATCTGTAACCTCCTCCAGCCATTACAAACCTCCCTAACTCTGTAAACTCCACCAGCCGCTAGAACCCTCCCTATCTCTGTAACCGCAACCAAACCCTACACCCATCCCTATCTCTGAAACCTCCTCCAGTCCCAAAAACCCTCCCTATCTGTGTAACCTCCTCCAGCCCCTACAAATCTCCCTATCTCTATAAACTCCTCCAGGTCCTGCAACCCTCCCTATCTCTGTAACTCCCTCAGTCACTACAACCATCCCTGTCTCTGTAATCTCCTCCAGCTCCTAGGATCCTACCTAGCTCTGTAACATCCACCAGCACAAACAAACCTCCCTATCTCTGTAACCTCCTCCAACCCCTAAAAACCTCTGTATTTCTGTAACCTGCACCAGCTCCTACAACGCTCGCTGTCTCTGTAACCTCCTCCAGCCCCTACAACCCTCCCTATCTCTAACCTCCTCCTGCCCCTACACCCCTCCCTATCTCTGTAATCACCTCCAGCCCCTAAACCTCTTCCTATCTCTGTAACCTTCTCCAGCACCTACAACCCTCCCTATCTCTGTAACCTCCTCAAGCCCCTACAACCCTCCCTTTCTCTGTAACACCCTCCAGCCGCTACAAACCTCCCTATCTCTGTAACCTCCTCCAGCCCTACAGCCCTCCCTATCTCTGTAACCTCCGCCAGACCTACAGCACTCCCTATCTCTGTAACCTCCTCCAGCGACTCCAACAATCCCGAAATCAGTTACACACTCCCAGCCATATAACCGTCCCTATCCCTGTAACCTCCTCCAGCCCCTACAACACTCCCAAACTCTGTAACCTCCTCCAGGCCTACAACACACAAAAACTGTAACCTCCACCAGCCCCTACAACCCTCTCAATCCCTGTACACTACTCCAGCACTAAAAACCTCCCTATCTCTGTAACCCCCTCCAGCCCTTACACCCCTATCTCTCTAACCTCCTCCAGCCCCTACAACCCTCCCTATCTCTGTAACCTCCTCCAGCCCCAACAACACTCCCTATCTCTGTAACCTCCTCTAGCACCTACAGCCCTCCCTATCACTGTAACCTCCTCCAGCCACTACACCCCTCCCTATCTCGGTAACCTCCTCCAGCCCCAACGACCCTCTCTATCTCTGTAACCTCCTCCAGCCCCTACAACCCTCCCTTTCTCTGTAAACTGCACCAGCTCCTACAACCCTCCCTATCTCTGTAACCTCCTGCAGCCCCTACAGCTCTCCCTATCTCGTGAACCTCCTCCAGACGCTACTACCCTCCCTATCTCTGTAACCTCCCCCAGCCCCTACACCCCTCCCTATCTCTGTAACCTCCTCCAGCACGTACACCCCTCCCTATCTCTGTAACCTCCTCCAGCCACTACACCCCTCCCTATCTCTGTAACCACTTCCAGCCCCTACAACCCTCCCTATATCTGTAACCTCCTCCAGCCCCTACAAAACGCCCAATATCTATAACCTCCTCCAGCCCCTACAACACACCCTATCTCTGTAACATCCTCCTGGCCCTACAACCCTCCCTATCTCTGTAACCTCCTCCAGACCCTACAATCCTCCCTATCTATGCAAACTCGTCCAGATACTCCAACCCTCCCAATTTCTGTAATGTCCTCCAGCCCTTACACCCTCCCTATCACTGTAACCTCCTCCAGCCCCTACACCCCTCCCTCTCTCTGTAACCTCCTCCAGCCCCTACACCCCTCCCTATCTCTGTAACCTCCTCCAGCCCCTACACCCCTCCCTATCTCTGTAACCTGCTACAGCCCCTACAATACTCCCAACTCTGTAACCTCCTCCAGCCATTACACCCCTCCCTATCTCTGTAAACTCCATCAGCCGCTAGAACCGTCCCTATCTCTGTAACCGCAACCAGCACCTAGACCCCTCCCTATCTCTGTAACCTCCTCCAATCCCAAAAACCGTCTGTATTTCTGTAACCTGCACCAGCTCCTACAACACTCGCTATCTCTTTAAGCTCCTCCAGTACCCTACAACCCTCGCTATCTCTGTAACCTCCTCCAGCATCTAAAACCCTCCGTATTTCTGTAACCTGCACCAGCTCCTACAACACTCGCTATCTCTTTAAGCTCCTCCAGTCCACTACAACCCTCCCTATCTCTGTAACCACCTCCAGCCCCTACACGCCTCCCTATCTCTGTAACCTCCTCCAGCCCCTACAAACCTCCCTATCTCTGTAACCTCCTCCAGTCCCCTACAACCCTCCCTATCTCTGTAACCTCCTCCAGCACCTACAACCCTCCCTATCTCCGTAACCTCCTCGAGCCCCTACCACACTCAAAATCTCTGGAACCAACTCCAGCCCCAACAACCCTCCATATCTCTTTAAGCATCTCCATCCCCAACAACCCTCCCTATCTCTGTAACCTCCTCCAGCACCTACAACCCTCCTTATCTCTGTAAACACCTCCAGGCCCTACAACATTCACAATATCTGTAACGTTCAACAACCCCTACAACCGTCCCTATATCTGTAAACTCCTCCAGCACCTACAGCCCTCCCTATCTCTGTAACCTCCTCCAGCACCAACATCACTCCCTATCTCTGTAACCTCTTCCAGCCACTACAACCCTCCCTATCTCTGTAACCTCCTCCAGCCCCTACACCCCTCCCTATCTCTGTAACCTCCTCCAGCCACTACAACCCTCCCTATCTCTGTAACCTCCTCCAGCCCCTACACCCCTCCCTATCTCTGTAACCTCCTCCAGACGATACAACCCTCCCTATCTCTGTAACCACCTCCAGCCTCTACAACCCTCCCAACTCTGTAACCTCCTCCAGCACCTACAGCCCTCCCTATCTCGGTAACATCCACCAGCACCTACAACCCTCCTTATCTCTGTAACCTCGTCCAAATCCTACAACCCTCCCTACCTCTGTTAGAAACTCCAGCCCTTCAAACGTGCCTATCCCCATAACCTCCTCCCGCCACTATAACCCTAACTATCTCTGTAACAACGACCAGACAATGCAACTCTCCCTATCAGTGTAAACATCTCCAGCGCCAACAACACTCCCTGTCTCTTTAACGTCCTCCAGCCACTACAACCCTCCCTATCTCTGTAACACCCTCGAGCACCTACATCCATCCCTATCTCTGTAACCTCCTCCAGCCCCTATACACATCCCTATCTCTGTAACCTCCTCCAGCCGCTACACCCGCTCCCTATCTCTGTAACCACCTCCAGCCCCTACAACCCTCCCTATCTCTGTAACCTCCTCCAGCCCCTACAACACTCACTAATTCTGTAACCTCCTCCAGCCCCTACAACCCTCCCTATCTCTGTAACACCCTCGAGTGCCTACAACCCTCCCTATCTCTGTAAACTCCACCAGCTCCTAGAACACTCCCTATTTCTGTAACTTCCTCCAGCCCCTACAACACTCCCTATCTCTTGAACCTCCTGCTGACGCTACAACCCTCCCTATCTCTGTAACCTCCTACAGCCCCTACACCCCTCCCTATCTCTGTAACTTCTGCCAGCCGCTACACCCCGCCCGATCTCTGTAGCCTCCTCCAGCCCCGACAACCACTCCGTATCTCTGTAAACTCCTCCAGCCCCTAAAACCCTCCCTATCTCTGTAAACTCCTTCAGCCCCTAAACCCCTCCATATCTCAGTAACCTCCTCCAGCTCCTACAAAACGCCCTATATCTATAACCTCCACCAGCCCCTCCAACACACACTATCTCTGTAACATCCTCCTGGCCCTACAACCCTCACAATATCTGTAAATCCTCCAGACCATACAACACTCCCTATCTCTGTAAACACCTCCAGACCCTACAACCCTCCCAATCTCTGTAAACTCCTTCAGCCCCTACACCCCTCCATATCTCAGTAACCTCCTCCAGCTCCTACAAAACGCCCTATATCTATAACCTCCACCAGCCCCTCCAACACACACTATCTCTGTAACATCCTCCTGGCCCTACAACCCTCACAATATCTGTAAATCCTCCAGACCATACAACACTCCCTATCTCAGTAAACACCTCCAGACCCTACAACCATCTCAATCTCTGTAAACTCCTCCAGACCCTACAACCCTCCCTATCTCTTTAACCTCCTCCAGACCCTACAACACTCCCTATCTCTGCAAACCCGTCGAGATACTCCAACCTTCCCTATCTGTAACCTCCTCCAGCCATTACAAACCTCCCTAACTCTGTAAACTCCACCAGCCGCTAGAACCCTCCCTATCTCTGTAACCGCAACCAAACCCTACACCCATCCCTATCTCTGAAACCTCCTCCAGTCCCAAAAACCCTCCCTATCTGTGTAACCTCCTCCAGCCCCTACAAATCTCCCTATCTCTATAAACTCCTCCAGGTCCTGCAACCCTCCCTATCTCTGTAACTCCCTCAGTCACTACAACCCTCCCTGTCTCTGTAATCTCCTCCAGCTCCTAGGATCCTACCTAGCTCTGTAACATCCACCAGCGCAAACAAACCTCCCTATCTCTGTAACCTCCTCCAGCCCCTAAAAACCTCTGTATTTCTGTAACCTGCACCAGCTCCTACAACGCTCGCTGTCTCTGTAACCTCCTCCAGCCCCTACAACCCTCCCTATCTCTAACCTCCTCCAGCCCCTACACCCCTCCCTATCTCTGTAACCACCTCCAGCCCCTAAACCAGTTCCTATCTCTGTAACCTTCTCCAGCACCTACAACCCTCCCTATCTCTGTAACCTCCTCAAGCCCCTACAACCCTCCCTTTCTCTGTAACACCCTCCAGCCCCTACAGCTCTCCCTATCTCGTGAACCTCCTCCAGACGCTACTACCCTCCCTATGCCTGTGACCTCCTCCTGTCCCTACAACCCTCCCTATCCCTGTAACCTCCTCCTGTCCCTACAACCCTCCCTATCTCTGTAACCTCCTCCTGTCCCTACAACACTCCCAAACTCTGTAACCTCCTCCAGGCCTACAACACACCCAAACTCTGTAACCTCCACCAGCCCCTACAACCCTCTCAATCCCTGTACACTACTCCAGCACTAAAAACCTCCCTATCTCTGTAACCCCCTCCAGCCCTTACACCCCTCCCTATCTCTCTAACCTCCTCCAGCCCCTACAACCCTCCCTATCTCTGTAACCTCCTCCAGGTCCAACAACACTTCCTATCTCTGTAACCTCCTCTAGCACCTATAGCCCACCCTATCACTGTAACCTCCTCCAGCCACTACACCCCTCCCTATCTCGGTAACCTCCTCCAGCCCCTACAGCTCTCCCTATCTCGTGAACCTCCTCCAGACGCTACTACCCTCCCTATCCCTGTGACCTCCTCCTGTCCCTACAACCCTCCCTATCTCTGTAACCTCCTCCAGTCCCTACAACACTCCCAAACTCTGTAACCTCCTCCAGGCCTACAACACACCCAAACTCTGTAACCTCCACCAGCCCCTACAACCCTCTCAATCCCTGTACACTACTCCAGCACTAAAAACCTCCCTATCTCTGTAACCCCCTCCAGCCCTTACACCCCTCCCTATCTCTCTAACCTCCTCCAGCCCCTACAACCCTCCCTATCACTGTAACCTCCTCCAGCCCCAACAACACTCCCTATCTCTGTAACCTCCTCTCGCACCTACAGCCCTCCCTATCACTGTAACCTCCTCCAGCCACTACACCCCTCCCTATCTCAGTAACCTCCTCCAGCCCCAACGACCCTCTCTATCTCTGTAACCTCCTCCAGCCCCTATAACCCTCCCTTTCTCTGTAAACTGCACCAGCTCCTACAACCCTCCCTATCTCTGTAACCGCCTGCAGCCCCTACAGCTCTCCCTATCTAGTGAACCTCCTCCAGACGCTACTACCCTCCCTATCTCTGTAACCTCCCCCAGCCCCTACACCCCTCCCTATCTCTGTAACCTCCTCCAGCACGTACACCCCTCCCTATCTCTGTAACCTCCTCCAGCCACTACACCCCTCCCTATCTCTGTAACCACTTCCAGCCCCTAAAACCCTCCCTATATCTGTAACCTCCTCCAGCCCCTACAAAACGCCCAATATCTATAACCTCCTCCAGCCCCTACAACCCTCCCTATCTCTGTAACCTCCTCCAGACCCTACAACCCTCCCTATCTATGCAAACTCGTCCAGATACTCCAACCCTCCCAATTTCTGTAATGTCCTCCAGCCCTTACACCCTCCCTATCACTGTAACCTCCTCCAGCCATTACACCCCTCCCTATCTCTGTAACCTCCTCCAGCCCCTACACCCCTCCCTCTCTCTGTAACCTCCTCCAGCCATTACACCCCTCCCTATCTCTGTAACCTCCTCCAGCCCCTACAAACCTCCCTATCTCTGTAACCTCCTCCAGCACCTACAACCCTCCCTATCTCCGTAACCTCCTCGAGCCCCTACAACACTCAAAATCTCTGGAACCAACTCCAGCCCCAACAACCCTCCATATCTTTTTAAGCATCTCCATCCCCAACAACCCTCCTTATCTCTGTAACCTCCTCCAGACCCTACAACCCTCCTTATCTCTGTAAACACCTCCAGCCCCTACAACATTCACAATATCTGTAACGTTCAACAACCCCTACAACCGTCCCTATATCTGTAACCTCCTCCAGCACCTACAGCCCTCCCTATCTCTGTAACCTCCTCCAGCACCAACAACACTCCCTATCTCTGTAACCTCCTCCAGCACCAACAACACTCCCTATCTCTGTAACCTCCTCCAGCCCCTACACCCCTCCCTATCTCTGTAACCTCCTCCAGCCACTACAACCCTCCCAATCTCTGTAACCTCCTCTAGACCCGACAAACCTCCCTACTTCTGTAACCTCCTCCAGCCACCTCAAACCTCTCAATCTCTGTAACCTCCTCCAGCCCCTACAGCCCTCCTTATCTCAGTGAACTCATCGAGCCCCTACAAACCTTCCTATCTCTGTAATCTCCTCCAGCTCCTACAATCCTCGGTATGTCTGTAACCACCCACAGCCATTACATCCTCCTTATCTCTGTAACCTACAACAGCCCCTACAACCCTCCCTATCTCTGTAACCGCCTCCAGCACCTACTACCCTCCCTATTTCTGTAACCTACTCCAGCCTAGACAACCCTCCCTATCTCCGTAACCTCCTCCTGCCCGTACAACCCTCCCTATCTCTGTAACCTCATCTAGCTCTTACAAGTGCCCTATCTGAGTAACCTCCTCAAGCCCCTACAATCCTCCCACTGTCTGTAACCTCCTCCAGCCCCTACAACAGTCCATATCTCTGTAAACACCTCCAGCCATTAAAACCCTCCCTATCTCTGTAACCTCCTCCAGCCCCTACAACCCTCCCTATCTCTGTAACCTCCTCCAGCCACTACAACCCTCCCTATCTCTGTAACCTCTTCCAGCCCTTACACCCCTCCCTGTCTCTGTAAACTCCTCCAACCCCTACAACCCCTCCCTATCTCTGTAACCTCTTCCAGCCCCTACAACCCTCCCTATCTCTGTAATCTCCTCCAGCATCTACAACACTCCCTATCTCTGTAAACTCCTCCAGCCCCTACAATCCTCCCAATCTCTGTAACCTCCTCCAGCCCCGACAAACCTCCCTACTTCTGTAACCTCCTCCAGCTCCTACATTCCTCGGTATGTCTGTAACCACCCACAGCCATTACATCCTCCTTATCTCTGTAACCTCCACCAGGCCCTACAACCCTCCCTATCTCTGTAACCTCCTCCAGCACCTACTACCCTCCCTATTTCTGTAACCTCCTCCAGCCTAGACAACCCTCCCTATCTCTGTAACCTCCTCCTGCCCGTACAACCCTCCCTATCTCTGTAACCTCATCTAGCTCTTACAAGTGCCCTATCTGAGTAACCTCCTCAAGCCCCTACAATCCTCCCACTGTCTGTAACCTCCTCCAGCCCCTACAACAGTCCATATCTCTGTAAACAACTCCAGCCATTAAAACCCTCCCTATCTCTGTAACCTCCTCCAGCCCCTACAACACTCGCCATCTCTGTAACCTCCTCCAGCCCCTACAACCCTCCCTATCTCTGTAACCTCCTCCAGCCCTTACAACCCTCCCTATCTCTGTAACCTCCTCCAGCCCCTACAACCCTCCCTATCTCTGCAATCTCATCCAGCCTCTACACCCTCCCTATCTCTGTAACCTCCTCCAGCCCCAACACCCCTCCCAATCTCTGTAACTTCCTCCATCCCCTACACCCCTCCCTATCTCTGGAATCTCCTCCAGCCCCGACAACCCCTCCCTATCTCTGTAAACTCCACCAGCCCCTACAACCCTCCCTATCTCTGTAACCTCCTCCAGCATCTACAACACTCCCTATCTCTGTAACCTCCTCCATCCCCTACAATCCTCCCAATCTCTGTAATCTCCTTCAGCCCCGACAAACCTCCCTATCTCTGTAATCTCCTCCAGCTCCTACAATCCTCGGTATGTCTGTAACCTCCCCCAGCCATTACAACCTCCTTATCTCTGTAACCTCCACCAGCCCCTACAAACCTCCCTATCTCTGTAACCTCCTCGAGCCCCTACAACCCTCCCTATTTCTGTAACCTCCTCCAGCCCCTACACCCCTCCCAATCTCTGTAACCTCCACCAGCCCCTACAACCCTCCCTAGTTCTGTAACCTCCTCCAGCCTAGACAACCCTCCCTATCTCTGTAACCTCCTCCTGCCCGTACAAACCTCCCTGTCTCTGTAACCTCATCTAGCTCTTACAAGTGCCCTATCTGTGTAACCTCCTCCAGCTCCTACAACCCTCCCTATCTCTGCAACCTCCTCCAGCTCCTACAACCCTCCCTATCTCTGCAACCTCCTCCAGCCCCTACAACCCTTCCTATCTCTGTAAGCTCCTCAAGTCCCTACAAACCTTCCTATCTCTACAACATCCTTCTGCCCCTACAACCTTCTCAATATCTGTAAACCCCTCCAGCCCCTACATTTCTCCCTATCCCTATAAACCCCTCAAGCACCTCCAACACTCCCTATCTCTGTTACACCACCCCCCAAGTCATACAACCCTCCTTATCTCTGTAGCTTCCTCCAGCCCTTTTAACCCTCCCTATCTCTTTAACCTGCACCAGCTGCTACAACCCTCCCAATCCCTATAACCTCCTCCAGCCCCTACAACATTCACCAACTCTGTAACCACCTCCAGCCCCTACAATCCTCCCTATCTCTGTAACACCCTCTGCCCTTACAACCCTCCCTATCTCTGTAACCTCCTCCAGCCCCGTACAACCCTCCCTATCTCTGTAACCTCCTCCAGCCCCCTACACCCCTCCCTATCTCTGTAACCTCCTCCAGACCCTACAACCCTGCCTATCTCGGTAACCTCCTCCAGCTCCAACAAACCTCGCTATCTCTGTAACCTCCTCCAGCCACTACACCCCTCCCTATCTCTGTAACCACCTCCAGCCCATACAACCCTCCCTATCTCTGTAACCTGCTCCAGTCCCTAGACCCGTCCCGATCTCTGGAATCTCCTCCAGCCCCGACAACCCCTCCCTATCTCTGTAACCTACTCCAACCCCTACAAGCCTCCCTATCTCAGTAACCTCCTCCAGCCCTTACAAAACGCCCTATCTCTGTAACCTCCACCAGCACTCCCAACACACCCTATCTCTGTAACATCCTCCTGGCCCTACAACACTCACAATATCTGTAAATCCTCCAGGCCATACAACACACCCTATCTCTGTAACACCCTCTGCCACTACAACACTCCCTATCTCTGTAAACTCCTCCAGTTCCTGCAACCCTCCCTGTCTATGTAACCTACTCCAGCCCCTACACCCCTCCCTATCCCTGTAACCTCCTCCAGCTCCTACAACCCCTTCCTAACCCTGTAACATCCTCCAGCCCCTACACCCCTCCCTATCTCTGTAAACTCCTCCAGCTCCTACAACCCCGCCTTAACTCTGTAACCTCCTCCAGCCCCTACAACTCTATCTCTGTAACCTCCTCCAGCCCCTACACCCCTCCCTATCCCTGTAACCTCCTCCAGCACCTACAAACCCTTCCTAATCCTGTAACAGCCTCCAGCACCTACACCACTCCCTAACTCTGTAAACTCCTCCAGCCCCACAACCCTCCTTATCTCTGTAACCTCCTCTAGTCCCTACAACACTCCCTATCTGTGTACCCTCCTCCAGACCCTACAACCCTCCCCATCTATGTAACCTCCTCCAGCCCCTACACCACTCCGTATCTCTGTAACCTCCTCTAGTCCCAACAACCCTCTGGATCTCTGTAACCTCCTCCTGACCCTACAATTCTCCCTATCACTGTAACCTCCTCCAGCCCCCTACAAACCTCCCTATCCCTGTAAACTCCTCCAGCCCCTACAACCCCCCCTATCTCTGTAACCCTCTCCAGCCCCAACACCCCTCCCTATCTCTGTAACATCCTCCAGCCCCTACACCCGTCCCTATCTCTGTAAACTCCTCCAGATCCTACACCCCTCCCTATCTCTGTAACCTCCTCCAGCCCCTACACCTGTCCCTATCTCTTTAACCTCCTCCAGCCCCTACACACTCCCTATCTATGTAAACTCCTCCAGGCCCTACAAAGCACCTTAGCTCTGTAACCTCCTCCAGCCCCTACACTCACCCTATCTCTGTAAACTCCTCAAGGCCCTACACACCTCCCTATCTCTGTAACCTCCTCCAGCCCCTACACCCCTCCCTATCTCTGTAACCTCCTCCAGCCCCTACACCCCTCCCTATCTCTGTAACCTCCTCAAGCCCCTAAACCCTTCCCAATATCTGTAACCTCCTCCAGCACCTTCAGCCCTCCATATCTCTGTAACTTCCTCCAGTCCCTACAAACCTCCCTTTCCCTGTAAACTTCCACAGCCTCTACAACCCTCCCTATCTCTGGAACCAACTCCAGCCCCAAAAACCCTCCATATCTCTTTAAGCATCTCCATCCCCAACAACCCTCCCTATCTCTGTAACCTCCTCCAGCCCCTACAACCCTCCCAATCCCTGTAAACTCCTCCAGCCCCTACAACATTCCCAATATCTGTAACGTTCAACAACCCCTACAACCGTCCCTATATCTGTTACCTCCTCCAGCACCTACAGCCATCCCTATCTCTGTAACCTCCTCCAGTCCCTACACCCCTCCCTATCTCTGTAACCTCCTCAAGCCCCTAAACCCTTCCCAATATCTGTAACCTCCTCCAGCACCTACAGCTCTGCATATCTCTGTAACCTCCTACAGTCCCCACAAACCTCCCTTTCCCTGTAAACTCCCACAGCCCCTACAACCCTCCCTATCTCCGTAACCTCCTCCAGCCCCTACAACCCTCCCTATTTCTGTAACCTCCTCCAGCTTAGACAACCCTCCCTATCTCTGTAACCTCCTTCTGCCAGTACAACCCTCCCTATCTCTGTAACCTCCTCAAGCCCCTACAATCCTCCCACTGTCTGTAAACTACTCTAGACCCTACAACCCTCCCTATCTCTGCAACCTCCTCCAGCCCCTACAACCCTTCCTATCTCTGTAAGCTCCTCAAGTCCCTACAAACCTTCCTATCTCTGCAACATCCTCCTGCCCCTACAACCATCTCAATATCTGTAAACCCCTCCAGCCCCTACATTTCTCCCTATCCCTATAAAACCCTCAAGCACCTCCAACACTCCCTATCTCTGTTACACCACCCCCCCAGTCATACAACCCTCCTTATCTCTGTAGCTTCCTCCAGCCCTTTTAATCCTCCCTATCTCTTTAACCTGCACCAGCTCCTACAACCCTCCCTATCCCTGTAACCTCCTCCAGCCCCTACAACATTCACCAACTCTGTAACCACCTCCAGCCCCTACAATCCTCCCTATCTCTGTAACCTCCTCCAGCCCCCACAACCCTCCCTATCTCGGTAACCTCCTCCAGCCCCTACACCCCTCCCTATCTCTGTAACCTCCTCCAGACCCTACAACCCTGCCTATCTCGGTAACCTCCTCCAGCCCCTACACCCCTCCCTATCTCTGTAACCTCCTCCAGACCCTACAACCCTGCCTATCTCGGTAACCTCCTCGAGCCCCAACAAACCTCGCTATCTCTGTAACCTCCTCCAGCCACTACACCCCTCCCTATCTCTGTAAACTCCTTCAGCAGCTACACCCCTCCCTATCTCTGTAACCACCTCCAGCCCCTAAAACCCTCCCTATCTCTGTAACCTCCTCCAGATGCTAGTACCCTCCCTATCTCTGTAACCTCCTCTAGCCGCCACACCCCTCCCAATCTGAGTAACCACCTCCAGCCCCTACAACCCTCCCTATCTCTGTAACCTGCTCCAGTCCCTAGACCCGTCCCGATCTCTGGAATCTCCTCCAGCCCCGACAACCCCTCCCTATCTCTGTAACCTACTCCAACCCCTACAAGCCTCCCTATCTCAGTAACCTCCTCCAGCCCTTACAAAACGCCCTATCTCTCTAACCTGCACCAGCACTCCCAGCACACCCTATCTCTGTAACATCCTCCTGGCACTACAACACTCACAATATCTGTAAATCCTCCAGGCCATACAACACTCCCTGTCTCTGTAACACCCTCTGCCACTACAACCCTCCCTATCTCTGTAAACTCCTCCAGCTCCTACAACCCCGCCTTAACTCTGTAACCTCCTCCAGGCCCTACACCCCTCCCTATCCCTGTAACCTCCTCCAGCCCCTACAACCCTCCTTATCTCTGTAACATCCTCTAGTCCCTACAACACTCCCTATCTGTGTACCCTCCTCCAGACCCTACAACCCTCCCCATCTCTGTAACCTCCTCAAGCCCCTACACCAATGCGTATCTCTGAAACCTCCTCTAGTCCCAACAACCCTCTGTATCTCTGTAACCTCCTCCTGACCCTACAATTCTCCCAACACTGTAACCTCCTCCAGCCCCCTACAACCCTCCCTATCCCTGTAACCTCCTCCAGCCCCTACAATCCCCCCTATCTCTGTAACCCTCTCCAGCCCCAACACCCCTCCCTATCTCTGTAACCTCCTCCAGCCCCTACACCCGTCCCTATCTCTGTAACCTCCTCCAGATCCTACACCCCTCCCTATCTCTGTAAACTCCTCCAGCCCCTACACCCCTCCCTATCTCTGTAACCTCCTCCAGCCCTTACAACCCTCCCTATCTCTGTAACCTTCTCCAGCCCCTACACACACCCTATCTCTGTAAACTCCTCCAGGCCCTACAAAGCACCTTAGCTCTGTAACCTCCTCCAGCCCCTACACCCCTCCCTATCTCTGTAAACTCCTCAAGGCCCTACACACCTCCCTATCTCTGTAACCTCCTCCAGCCACTACACCCCTCCCTATCTCTGTAACCTCCTCCATCCCCTAAACCCCTCCCTATCTCTGTAACCTCCTCAAGCCCCTAAACCCTTCCCAATATCTGTAACCTCCTCCAGCACCTTCAGACCTCCCTATCTCTGCAACCTCCTCCAGTCCCTACACACTCCCTATCTCTGTAAACTCCTCCAGGCCCTACAAAGCACGTTAGCTCTGTAACCTCCTCCAGCCCCTACAACCCTCCCTATCTCTGTAAACTCCTCAAGGCCCTACACACCTCCCTATCTCTGTAACCTCCTCCAGCCACTACACCCCTCCCTATCTTTGTAACCTCCTCCATCCCCTAAACCCCTCCCTATCTCTGTAACCTCCTCAAGCCCCTAAACCCTTCCCAATATCTGTAACCTCCTCCAGCACCTTCAGACCTCCCTATCTCTGTAACCTCCTCCAGTCCCTACACCCCTCCCTATCTCTGTAACCTCCTCAAGCCCCTAAACCCTTCCCAATATCTGTAACCTCCTCCAGCACCTTCAGCCCTTCATATCTCTGTAACTTCCTCCAGTCCCCACAAACCTCCCTTTCCCTGTAAACTTCCACAGCCTCTACAACCCTCCCTATCTCTGGAACCAACTCCAGCCCCTAAAACCCTCCATATCTCTTTAAGCATCTCCATCCCCAACAACCCTCCCTATCTCTGTAACCTCCTCCAGCCCCTACAACCCTCCCTATCCCTGTAAACTCCTCCAGCCCCTACAACATTCACAATATCTGTAACGTTCAACAACCCCTACAACCGTCCCTATATCTGTAACCTCCTCCAGCACCTACAGCCATCCCTATCTCTGTAACCTCCTCCAGAACCAACAGCACTACCTATCTTTTTAACCTCCTCCAGCCACTACAACCCTCCCTATCTCTGTAACCTCCTCCAGTCCCTACACCCCTCCCTATCTCTGTAACCTCCTCAAGCCCCTAAACCCTTCCCAATATCTGTAACCTCCTCCAGCACCTACAGCCCTCCATATCTCTGTAACTTCCTCCAGTCCCCACAAACCTCCCTTTCCCTGTAAACTTCCACAGCCTCTACAACCCTCCCTATCTCTGTAACCTCGTCCAAATCCAACAACCCTCCCTACCTCTGTTAGAAACTCCAGCCCTTCAAACGTGCCTATCTCCATAACATCCTCCGGCCACTATAACCCTAACTATCTCTGTAACAACTACCAGACAATGCAACTCTCCCTATCAGTGTAAACATCTCCAGCGCCAACAACACTCCCTGTCTCTTTAACGTCCTCCAGCCACTACAACACTCCCTATCTCTGTAACACCCTCGAGCACCTACATCCATGCCTATCTCTGTAACCTCCTCCAGCCCCTATACACATCCCTATCTCTGTAACCTCCTCCAGCCGCTACACCCGCTCCCTATCTCTGTAACCACCTCCAGCCCCTACAACCCTCCCTATCTCTGTAACCTCCTCCAGCCACTACACCCCTCCCGATCTCTGTAACCTCCTCCAACCCCGACAACCCCTCCCTATCTCTGTAAACTACTCCAACCCCTACAAGCCTCCCTATCTCTGTAACCTCCTCCAGCCCCTACAAAACGCCCTATATCTATAACCTCCACCAGCCCCTCCAACACACCCTATCTCTGTAACATCCTCCTGGCACTACAACCCTCACAATATCTGTAAATCCGCCAGACCATACAACACTCTATATATCTGTTACCCCCCCCACCCCCCACAGCCCTACAACCCTCCCTATCTCTGTAACCTCCTCCAGACCCTACAACCCTCCCTATCTCTGCAAACTTGTCCAGATACTGCAACCCTCCCTATCTGGAACCTCCTCCAGCCATTAGTAACCTCCCTATCTCTGTAAACTCCACCAGCCGCTAGAACCGTCCCTATCTCTGTAACCGCAACCAGCCCCTACAACCCTCCCTAGCTATGTAATCTCCTCCATTCCCAACAACCCTCCCTATCTCTGTAACCTCCTCCAGTCCCAACACCCCTCCCTATCTCTGTAACCTTCTCCTGCCCCTAAATACCTCTCTATCTCTGTAACCTCGTTCAGCCCCTATACCACTTCCTATCTCTGTAATCTCCTCAAGCCCCTACAACACACCCAATCTCTGTAACCTCCTGCTGCCCCGACAACCCACACTATCTCTGTAACCTCCTCCAGCCCCTACAACACTCACTAATTCTGTAACCTCCTCCAGCCCCTACAACCCTCCCTATCTCTGTAACACCCTCGAGCGCCTACAACCCTCCCTATCTCTGTAAACTCCACCAGCTCCTACAAAACTCCCTATTTCTGTAACTTCCTCCAGCCCCTCCAACACTCCCTATCTCTTGAACCTCCTACAGCCCCTACACCCCTCCCTATCTCTGTAACTTCAGCCAGCCGCTACACCCCGCCCGATCTCTGTATCCTCCTCCAGCCCCGACAACCACTCCGTATCTCTGTAAACTCCTCCAGCCCCTACAACCCTCCCTATCTCTGTAAACTCCTTCAGCCCCTACACCCCTCCATATCTCAGTAATCTCCTCCAGCTCCGACAAAACGCCCTATATCTATAACCTCCACCAGCCCCTCCAACACACACTATCTCTGTAACATCCTCCTGGCCCTACAACCCTCACAATATCTGTAAATCCTCCAGACCATACAACACTCCCTATCTCTGTAAACACCTCCCCCACAGCCCTACAACCTTCCCTATCTCTGTAACCTCCTCCAGGCCCTACAACCCTCCCAATCTCTGTAACCTCCTCCAGACCCTACAACCCTCCCTATCTCTGTAACCTCGTCCAGACCCTACAACCCTCCCTATCTTTGCAAACCCGTCCAGATACTCCAACCTTCCCTATCTGTAACCTCCTCCAGCCATTACAAACCTCCCTATCTCTGTAAACTCCACCAGCCGCTAGAACCCTCCCTATCTCTGTAACCGCAACCAGCCCCTACACCCCTCCCTATCTCTGTAACCTCCTCCAGTCCCAAAAACCCTCCCTATCTGTGTAACCTCCTCCAGCCCCTACAAATTTCCCAATCTCTATAAACTCCTCCAGGTCCTGCAACCCTCCCTATCTCTGTACCTCCCTCAATCACTACAACCCTGCCTGTCTCTGTAATCTCCTCCAGCTCCTAGGATCCTGCTTAGCTCTGTAACATCCACCAGCGCAAACAAACCTCCCTATCTCTGTAACCTCCTCCAGCCCCTAAAACCCTCTGTATTTCTGTAACCTGCACCAGCTCCTACAACGCTCGCTATCTCTGTAACCTCCTCCAGCCCCTACAACCCTCCCTATCTCTGTAACCTCCTCTAGCCCCTTCACCCCTCCCTATCTCTGTAACCTTCTCCAGCACCTACAACCCTCCCGATCTCTGTAACATCCTCCAGCCCCTACACCCCTCCCTATCTCTGTAACATCCTCCAGCCCCTACAACACTCCCTATCTCTGAAACCTCCTCCAGCCCCTACACCCCTCCCTATCTCTGTAACATCCTCCAGCCCCTACAACCCTCCCTATCTCATTAACCTCCTCCAGCATCTACAGAACGTTCTATATATATAACCTCCACTAGCCCCTCCAACACACCCTATCTCTGTAACATCATCCTGTCCCTTCAACCCTCACAATATCTGTAAATTCTCCAGACCATACAACACTCCCTATATCAGTAACCGCAGCTCCCCCCCCCCACAGCCCCAAGCCTCCCTATCTCTGTAACCTCCTCCAGACCCTACAACCCTCCGTATCTCTGCAAACTCGTCCAGATACACCAACCCTCCCTATCTGTAACCTCCTCCAGCCATTAGAAACCTCCCTATCTCTGTAAACTCCACCAGCCGCTGGAACCGTCCCTATCTCTGTAAATGCAACCATCCCCTACAACCCTCCCTATCTCTGTAACCTCCTCCAGCCCCTACAACCCTCCCTATCTCTGTAACCTCCTCGAGCCCCTACACCAGCCTCCCTATCTCTGTAACCTCCTCCAGCCACTACACCCCTCCCTATCTCTGTAACCACCTCCAGCCCCTAAAACCCTCTGTATTTCTGGAACCTGCACCAGCTCCTACAACGCTCGCTCTCTCTTTAAGCTCCTACAGTCCCCTACAACCCTCGCTATCTTTGTAACCTCCTCCAGCCCTAACAACACTCCCTATCTCTTTAACCAACTCCAGCCCTTACAAACCTCCCTATCTCTGTAACCTCCTCCAGCCCCTACAACCCTCCCTATCTCTGTAACCTCCTCCAGCCCCTACAACCCTCCCTATCTCTGTAACCTCCTCCAGCCCCTACAACCCTCCCTATCTCTGTAACCTCCTCCAGCCCCTACACCCCTCCCTATCTCTGTAACCTCCTCCAGCCCCTACACCCCTCCCTATCTCTGTAACCACCTCCAGCCCCTAAACCACTTCCTATCTCTGTAACCTCCTCCAGCCATACAACCCTCCCTATCCCTGTAACCTCCTCCTGTCCCTACAACACTCCCAAACTCTGTAACCTCCACGAGCCCCTACAAACCTCCCTATCTCTGTAAACTACTCCAGTACTAAAAACCTCCCTATCTCTGTAACCTCCTCCAGCCCCTAAAATCCTCCCAACTCTGTAACCTCCTCCAGCCCTTACAAAACGCCCTATATCTATAACCTCCACCAGCCCCTCCAACTCACCCTATCTCTGTAACATCACCCTGTCTCTTCAACCCTCACAATATCTGTAAATTCTCCAGACAATACAACACTCCCTATATCTGTAACCGCAAACCCCCCCACCAACAGCCCCAAGCCTCCCTATCTCTGTAACCTCCTCCAGACCCTACAACCCTCCGTATCTCTGCAAACTCGTCCAGATACTCCAACCCTCCCTATCTGTAACCTCCTCCAGCCATTAGAAACCTCCCTATCTCTGTAAACTACACCAGCCGTTGGAACCGTCCCTATCTCTGTAACCTGCTACAGCCCCTACAATCCTCCCAACTCTGTAACCTCCTCCAGCCATTACACCCCTCCCTATCTCTGTAAACTCCATCAGCCGCTAGAACCGTCCCTATCTCTGTAACCGCAACCAGCCCCTACAACACTCCCTATCTCTGTAACCTCCTCCAGTCCGAACAACCCTCCCTCACTCTGTAACCTCCTCCAGCCACTACACCCCTCCCTATCTCTGTAACCTCCTCCAGTCCCAACAACGCTCCCTATCTTTATAACCTTCTCCATCCCCTACAACCCTCCCTATCTCTATAAGCTCCTCCAGCTTCTACAGCCCTCCCTATCCCTGTAACCTCCTCCCGCCCCTACAAACCATCCTATCTCTGTAACCTCCTCCACGTCCTTCGACCCTCCCTATCTCTGTAACTCCCTCAGTCACTACAACCCTCCCTGTCTCTGTAATCTCTTCCAGCCCCTACACCCCTCCTGATCGCTGTAACCTCCTCCAGCCCCTACACCCCTCCCTATCTCTGTAACCTGCTACAGCCCCTACACCCCTCCCTATCTCTGTAACCTCCTCCAGCCCCTACACCCCTCCCTATCTCTGTAACATCCTCCAGCCCCTACACCCCTCCCTATCTCTGTAACATCCTCCAGTCCCTACAAAACGCTCTATATCAATAACCTCCACTAGCCCCTCCAACACACCCTATCTCTGTAATATCATCCTGTCCCTTCAACACTCACAATATCTGTAAATTCTCCAGACCACACAACACTCCCTATATCTGTAACCGCAGCGCCCCCCCCCACAGCCCCAAGCCTCCCTATCTCTGTAACCTCCTCCAGACCCTACAACCCTCCGTATCTCTGCAAACTCGTCCAGATACTCCAACCCTCCCTATCTGTAACCTCCTCCAGCCATTAGAAACCTCCCTATCTCTGTAAACTGCACCAGCCGTTGGAACCGTCCCTATCTCTGTAACTGCAACCAGCCCCTACAACCCTCCCTATCTGTGTAACCTCCTCCAGCCCCTACATCCCTCCCTTTCTCTGTAACCTCCTCCAGACCCTACAAATCTTCCTATCTTTATAAGCTCCTCCAGGTCCAACAACCTTCCCTATCTCTGTAAATCCCTCAGTCACTACAACCCTCCCTGTCTCTGTAATCTCCTCCAGCTCCTAGGATCCAACCTAGCTCTGTAACATGCACCAGCGCAAACAAACCTCCCTATCTCTGTAACCTCCTCCAGAACCCTACACCCCTCCCTATCTCTGTAACCTCCTCCAGCCCCTAAAACCCTCTGTATTTCTCTAACCTGCACCAGGTCCTACAACGCTCGCTATCTCTTTAAGCTCCTCCAGTCCCCTACAACCCTCGCTATCTTTGTAACCACCTCCAGCCCTAACAACACTCCCTATCTCTTTAACCAACTCCAGCCCCTACAACTCTCCCTATCACTGTAACCTCCTCCTGTCCCTACAACCCTCCCTATCTCTGTAACCTCCTGCAGCCCCTACACCCCTCCCTATCTCGTGAAATTCCTCCAGACGCTACTACCCTCCCTAACTCTGTAACCTCCCACTGCCCCTACACCCCTCCCTATCTCGGTAACCTCCTCCAGCCCCAACAACCCTCCCTATCTCTGTAACCTCCTCCAGCCCCTACAACCCTCCCTATCTCTGTTAACTGCACCAGCTCCTACAACCCTCCCTATCTCTGTAACCTCCTCCAGCCCCTACACCCCTCCCTATCTCTGTAACCACCTCCAGCCGCTACAACCCTCCCTATATCTGTAAACTCCTACAGCCCCTACAAAACGCCCTATATCTATAACTTTCTCCAGCCCTACAACACACCCTATCTCTGTAACATCCTCCTGGCCCTACGTCCCTCCCTATCTCTGTAACCTCCTCCAGCCCTAACACACTCCCTATCTCTTTAACCGACTTCAGCCCCTACAACCCTCCGTATCTCTGTAACCATCTCCAGCCCCTACAACCCTCCACATCTCTGTAACCTCATCCAGCCCCTACAACCCTCCCTATCTCTGTAACATTCTCCAGCCCCTACAAGCTTCCCTATCTCTGTAACCTCCTCCAGCCCCTATACCTCTCCCTATCTCTGTAACCTCCTACAGTCCCTACACACCTCCCTATCTCTGTAACCACCTCCAGCCCCTAAACCCATTCCTATCTCTGTAACCTTCTCCAGCCCCTACAACCATCCCTATCTCTGTAACCTCCTCCAGCCCCTACAACCCTCCCTATCTCTGTAACTTTCTCCAGCACCTATAACCCTCCCTATCTCTGTAACCTCCTCAAGCTCCTACAACCCTCCCTATCTCTGTAACACCCTCCAGCTGCTACAAACCTCCCTATCTCTGTAACCTCCGCCAGCCCTACAGCCCTCCCTATCTCTGTAACCTCAAGCTCCTACAACCCTCCCTATCTCTGTAACACCCTCCAGCTGCTACAAACCTCCCTATCTCTGTAACCTCCGCCAGCCCTACAACCCTCCCTATCACTGTAACATCCTCCAGCACCTCCAACAATCCCAAAATCAGTTACACACTCCCAGCCATATAACCCTCCCTATCTCTGTAACCTCCTCCTGTCCCTACAACCCTCCCTATCTCTGTTAACTGCACCAGCTCCTACAACCCTCCCTATCTCTGTAACCTCCTGCAGCCCCTAAACCCATTCCTATCTCTGTAACCTTCTCCAGCCACTACAACCCTCCCTATCTCTGTAACCTCCTCCAGCCCCTACAACCCTCCCTATCCCTCTAACCTCCTCCTGCCCCTACACCACTCCCAATCTCTGTAACCTCCACCAGCCCCTACAACCCTCCCTATCTCTGTAACCTTGTCCAGCCCTACAACCCTCCCTATCTCTGTGCACTACTCCAGCACTAAAAACCTCTCTATCTCTATAACTCCCCCAGGCACTACAACGAACCCTATCTCTGAAACCTCCTCCAGACCTCACAACACTCCCCATCAGGTACAGATATAGGGACCGTGAACAGTTAAAGATACAGGGACCGTGAACAGTAACAGATTCAGGGATCGTGAACAGTTACAGATACAGGACCGTGAACAGTTACAGATACAGGGACCGTGAACAGTAACAGATTCAGGGACCGTGAACAGTTACAGATACAGGGACCGTGAACAGTTACAGATACAGGGACCGTGAACAGCTACAAATACAGGGACCGTGAACAGTTACAGACACAGGGACCGTGAACAGTTACAATTACAGGGACCGTGAACAGTTACAGATACAGGGACCGTGAACAGCCACAAATGCAGGGACCGTGAACAGTTACAGATACAGGGACCATGAAAAGTTACAGATACAGGGACCATGAACAGTTACAGATACAGGGACCATGAACAGTTACAGATACAGGGTCCGTGAACAGTTACAATTACAGGGACCATGAACAGTTACAGATACAGGGCCTGTGAACAGCCACAAATGCAGGGACCGTGAACAGTTACAAATACAGGGACCATGAACAGTTACGGATACAGGGACCGTGAACAGTTACAATTACAGGGACCGTGAACAGTTACAGATACAGGGACCGTGAACAGCCACAAATACAGGGACCGTGAACAGCCACAAATGCAGGGACCGTGAACATTTACAGATACAGGGACCGTGAACTGTTACAGATAAAGGGACCATGAACAGTTACAGATACAGGGGCAGTGAACATTTACAGATAGAGGGACCATGAACAGTTACAGATACAGGGACCGTGAACAGTTACAGATACAGGGACAGTGAACAGTTACAGATATAGGGACCGTGAACAGTTACAGATAAAACGACCGTGAACAGTTACAGATACAACGACCGTGAACAGTTACAGATACAAAGACCGTGAACAGTTACAAATACAGGGACCGTGAACAGTTACAAATACAGGGACCGTGGACAGTTACAAATTCAGGGACCGTGAACAGCTACAGATACAGCGACCATGAACAGTTACAAATACAGGGACCGTGAACAGTTACAGATTCAGGGACCGTGAACAGCTACAAATACAGGGACCGTGAACAGTTACAGATACAGGGACCGTGAAAAGTCACAGATACAAGGACCATGAACAGTTACAAATACAGGGACCGTAAACAGTTACAAATACAGAGACCGTGAACAGTTACAGATGCAGGGACCATGAACAGTTACAGATGCAGGGACCATGAACAGTTACAAAATCAGGGACCGTGAACATTTACAGATTCAGGGATCGTGAACAGTTACAGATACAGGGACCATGAACAGTTACAGATACAGGGACCGTGTACAGTTACAGATACAGGGACCTTGAACAGCTACTGATACAGGGACCGTGAACAGTTACAGATACAGGGACCGTGAACAGTTACAGATACAGCGACCCTGAAGAGTTACAAATACAAGGACTGTGAACAGCTACTGATACAGGGACCGTGAACAGTTACCGATACAGGGACCGTGAACAGTTACAGATACAGGGACCATGAACAGCCACAAATGCAGGGACCGTGAACAGTTACAGATACAGGGACCGTGAAAAGTTACAGATACAGGGACCATGAACAGTTACAGATACAGGGACCATGAACAGTTACAGATACAGGGTCCGTGAACAGTTACAATTACAGGGACCATGAACAGTTACAGATACAGGGCCTGTGAACAGCCACAAATGCAGGGACCGTGAACAGTTACAAATACAGGGACCATGAACAGTTACGGATACAGGGACCGTGAACAGTTACAATTACAGGGACCGTGAACAGTTACAGATACAGGGACCGTGAACAGCCACAAATACAGGGACCATGAACAGCCACAAATGCAGGGACCGTGAACATTTACAGATACAGGGACCATGAACTGTTACAGATAAAGGGACCATGAACAGTGACAGATACAGGGGCAGTGAACATTTACAGATACAGGGACCATGAACAGTTACAGATATAGGGACCGTGAACAGTTACAGATAAAACGACCGTGAACAGTTACAGATACAACGACCGTGAACAGTTACAGATACAAAGACCGTGAACAGTTACAAATACAGGGACCGTGAACAGTTACAAATACAGGGACCGTAAACAGTTACAAATACAGGGAGCGTGAACAGTTACAAATTCAGGGACCATGAACAGTTACAAATACAGGGACCGTAAACAGTTACAAATACAGGGACCGTGAACAGTTACAGATGCAGGGACCATGAACAGTTACAGATGCAGGGACCATGAACAGTTACAAATACAGGGACCGTGAACATTTACAGATTCAGGGATCGTGAACAGTTACAGATACAGGGACCATGAACAGTTACAGATACAGGGACCGTGTACAGTTACAGATACAGGGACCTTGAACAGCTACTGATACAGGGACCGTGAACAGTTACAGATACAGGGACCGTGAACAGTTACAGATACAGGGACAGTGAACAGTTACAGATATAGGGACCGTGAACAGTTACAGATACAACGACCGTGAACAGTTACAGATACAACGACCGTGAACAGTTACAGATACAAAGACCGTGAACAGTTACAAATACAGGGACCGTGAACAGTTACAAATACAGGGACCGTAAACAGTTACAAATACAGCGACCATGAAAAGTTACAAATACAGGGACAGTGAACAGTTACAGATTCAGGGACCGTGAACAGCTACAAATACAGGGAACGTGAACAGTTACAGATACAGGGACCGTGAAAAGTCACAGATACAAGGACCATGAACAGTTACAAATACAGGGACCGTAAACAGTTACAAATACAGGGACCGTGAACAGTTACAGATGCAGGGACCATGAACAGTTACAGATACAGGGACCGTGAACAGTTACAAATTCAGGGACCGTGAACATTTACAGATTCAGGGATCGTGAACAGTTACAGATACAGGGACCATGAACAGTTACAGATACAGGGACCGTGAACAGTTACAGATACAGGGACCTTGAACAGCTACTGATACAGGGACCGTGAACAGTTACAGATACAGGGACCGTGAACTGTTACAGATACAGCGACCCTGAAGAGTTACAAATACAAGGACTGTGAACAGATACTGATACAGGGACCGTGAACAGTTACCGATACAGGGACTGTGAACAGTTACAGATACAGGGATCGGGAACAGTTACAGATACAGGGACCATAAACATTTACAAATACAGGGACCGTGAACAGTTACAGATACAGGGACCGTGAACAGTTACAGATACAGGGACCATGAACAGGTACAGATACAGGGACCGTGAACAGTTACAGATACAGGGATCATGAACAGTTACAGATACAGGGACCGTGAACAGCTACAAATACAGGGACCGTGAACAGTTACAGATACAGGGACCGTGAACAGTTACAATTACAGGGACCGTGAACAGTTACAGATACAGGGACCGTGAACAGCCACAAATGCAGGGACCGTGAACAGTTACAGATACAGGGACCGTGAACAGTTACAGATACAGGGACCATGAACAGTTACAGATACAGGGACCATGAACAGTTACAGATACAAGGTCCGTGAACAGTTACAATTACAGGGACAATGAACAGTTACAGATACAGGGCCTGTGAACAGCCACAAATGCAGGGACCATGAACAGGTACAAATACAGGGACCGTGAACAGTTACAAATACAGGGAACGTGAACAGTTACAAATACAGGGGCTGTAAACAGTTACAAATACAGGGACGGTGAACAGTTACAATTACAGGGACCGTGAACAGTTACAGATACAGGGACCGTGAACAGCCACAAATACAGGGAATGTGAACAGCCACAAATGCAGGGACCGTGAACATTTACAGAAACAGGGACCGTGAAGAGTTACAGATACACGGACCATGAACAGTTACAGATACAGGGGCAGTGAACATTTACAGATACAGGGACCATGAACAGTTACAGATACAGGGACCGTGAACAGTTACAGATACAGGGACAGTGAACAGTTACAATTACAGGGACCGTGAACAGTTACAGATACAGGGACCGTGAACAGCTACTGATACAGGGACCATGAACAGGTACAGATACAGGGACAGTGAACAGTTACAGATACAGGGACAGTGAACAGATACAGATACAGGGACCATGAACAGTTACAAATACAGGGACCATGAACAGTTACAAATACAGGGGCCGTAAACAGTTACAAATACAGAACCGTAAACAGTTACAAATACAGGGACCGTGAACAGTTACAGATGCAGGGACCATGAACAGTTACAGATGCAGGGACCATGAACAGTTACAGATACAGGGACTGTGAACAGTTACAATTAAAGGGTCCGTGAACAGTTACAATTACAGGAACCGTAAACAGTTAAAATTACAGGGACCGTGAACAGTTACAAATACAGGGGCCGTAAACAGTTACAAATACAGGGGCCGTGAACAGTTACAGATACAGGGACCGTGTCCAGTTACAAATACAGGGGCTGTAAACAGTAACAAAGAACTGGACCGTGAACAGTTACAAATACAGGGGCCGTAAACAGTTACAAATACAGGGACTGTGAACAGTTACAGATACAGGGGCCGTAAACAGATACAAAGACAGGGACCGTGAACAGTTACAGATACAGGGATCGTGAACAGTTACAGATACAGGGACCGTGAACAGCCACAAATGCAGGGACCGTGAACAGTTACAGATACAGGGACCGTGAACAGTTACAAATACAGGGTCCGTGAACAGTTACAATTACAGGGACCATGAACAGTTACAGATACAGGGTCCGTGAACAGCCACAAATGCAGGGACCGTGAACAGTTACAATTACAGGGAACGTGAACAGTTACAGATACAGGGGCCGTAAACAGTAACAAAGAACTGGACCGTGAACAGTTACAAATACAGGGGCCGTAAACAGTTACAAATACAGGGGCCGTGAACAGTTACAGATACAGGGACCATGAACAGTTACAAATACAGGGACCGTGAACAGTTACAGATACAGGGACCTTGAACAGCTACTGATACAGGGACCGTGAACAGTTACAGATACAGGGACCGTGAACAGTTACAGATACAGCGACCCTGAAGAGTTACAAATACAAGGACTGTGAACAGATACTGATACAGGGACCGTGAACAGTTACCGATACAGGGACCGTGAACAGTTACAGATACAGGGATCAGGAACAGTTACAGATACAGGGACCATAAACATTTACAAATACAGGGACCGTGAACAGTTACAATTACAGGGACCGTGAACATTTACAGATACAGGGACCGTGAACAGCCACAAATGCAGGGACCGTGAACAGTTACAGATACAGGGACCGTGAACAGTTACAGATACAGGGACCATGAACAGTTACAGATACAGGGACCATGAACAGTTACAGATACAAGGTCCGTGAACAGTTACAATTACAGGGACCATGAACAGTTACAGATACAGGGCCTGTGAACAGCCACAAATGCAGGGACCATGAACAGGTACAAATACAGGGACCGTGAACAGTTACAAATACAGGGAACGTGAACAGTTACAAATACAGGGGCCGTAAACAGTTACAAATACAGGGACGGTGAACAGTTACAATTACAGGGACCGTGAACAGTTACAGATACAGGGACCGTGAACAGCCACAAATACAGGGAATGTGAACAGCCACAAATGCAGGGACCGTGAACATTTACAGAAACAGGGACCGTGAAGAGTTACAGATACACGGACCATGAACAGTTACAGATACAGGGGCAGTGAACATTTACAGATACAGGGACCATGAACAGTTACAGATACAGGGACCGTGAACAGTTACAGATACAGGGACAGTGAACAGTTACAATTACAGGGACCGTGAACAGTTACAGATACAGGGACCGTGAACAGCTACTGATACAGGGACCATGAACAGGTACAGATACAGGGACAGTGAACAGTTACAGATACAGGGACAGTGAACAGATACAGATACAGGGACCATGAACAGTTACAAATACAGGGACCATGAACAGTTACAAATACAGGGGCCGTAAACAGTTACAAATACAGAACCGTAAACAGTTACAAATACAGGGACCGTGAACAGTTACAGATGCAGGGACCATGAACAGTTACAGATGCAGGGACCATGAACAGTTACAGATACAGGGACTGTGAACAGTTACAGATACAGGAATCGTGAACAGTTACAAATACAGGGACCATGAACAGTTACAATTAAAGGGTCCGTGAACAGTTACAATTACAGGAACCGTAAACAGTTAAAATTACAGGGACCGTGAACAGTTACAAATACAGGGGCCGTAAACAGTTACAAATACAGGGGCCGTGAACAGTTACAGATACAGGGACCGTGAACAGTTACAAATACAGGGGCTGTAAACAGTAACAAAGAACTGGACCGTGAACAGTTACAAATACAGGGGCCGTAAACAGTTACAAATACAGGGACTGTGAACAGTTACAGATACAGGGGCCGTAAACAGATACAAAGACAGGGACCGTGAACAGTTACAGATACAGGGATCGTGAACAGTTACAGATACAGGGACCGTGAACAGCCACAAATGCAGGGACCGTGAACAGTTACAGATACAGGGACCGTGAACAGTTACAAATACAGGGTCCGTGAACAGTTACAATTACAGGGACCATGAACAGTTACAGATACAGGGCCCGTGAACAGCCACAAATGCAGGGACCGTGAACAGTTACAAATACAGGGACCGTGACCAGTTACAGATACAGGGACCGTGAACAGTTACAATTACAGGTTCCGTGAACAGTTACAGATACAGGGGCCGTAAACAGTAACAAAGAACTGGACCGTGAACAGTTACAAATACAGGGGCCGTAAACAGTTACAAATACAGGGGCCGTGAACAGTTACAGATACAGGGACCGTGAACAGTTACAAATACAGGGGCTGTAAACAGTAACAAAGAACTGGACCGTGAACAGTTACAAATACAGGGGCCGTAAACAGTTACAAATACAGGGACTGTGAACAGTTACAGATACAGGGGCCGTAAACAGATACAAAGACAGGGACCATGAACAGTTACAGATACAGGGATCGTGAACAGTTACAGATACAGGGACCGTGAACAGCCACAAATGCAGGGACAGTGAACAGTTACAGATACAGGGACCGTGAACAGTTACAAATACAGGGTCCGTGAACAGTTACAATTACAGGGACCATAAACAGTTACAGATACAGGGCCCGTGAACAGCCACAAATGCAGGGACCGTGAACAGTTACAAATACAGGGACCGTGACCAGTTACAGATACAGGGACCGTGAACAGTTACAATTACAGGGACCGTGAACAGTTACAGATACAGGGGCCGTAAACAGTTACAAATACAGGGACCGTGAACAGTTACAGATACAGGGACCGTGAACAGTTACAGATACAGGGACCGTGAACAGTTACAGATACAGGGACAGTGAACAGTTACAGATACAGGGACCGTGAACAGTTACAGATACAATGACCGTGAACAGTTACAGATACAGGGAAAGTGAACAATTACAGATACAGAGACCATGAACAGCTACAAATACAGGGACAGTGAACAGTCACAGATACAGGGACCGTGAACAGTTACAGATACAGGGACCGTGAACAGTTACAGATACATGGACCGTGAACAGTTACAAATACAGGGACCGTGAACAGTTACAGATACATGGACCGTGAACAGTTACAAATACAGGGACCGTGAACAGTTACAAATACAGGGACTGTGAACAGTTACAAATACAGGGACCGTGAACAGTTACAAATTCAGGGACCGTGAACATCTAAAGATAAAGGGATCATGAACAGTTACAAATACAGGGACCGTGAACAGTTACAGATTCAGGGACCGTGAACAGCTACAAATACAGGGACCGTGAACAGTTACAGATAAGGGGACCTTGAACAGCTACTGATAAAGGGACCGTGAACAGTTACAGATACAGGGACTGTGAAAAGTCACAGATAAAAGGACCATGAACAGTTACAGATAAAGGGACAGTGAACAGCTACAGATACAGGGACCATGAACAGGTACAGATACAGGGACAGTGAACAGTTACAGATACAGGGACCATAAACAGTTACAAATACAGGGACCATGAACAGTTACAAATACAGGGGCCGTAAACAGTTACAAATACAGGGGCCGTAAACAGATACAAATACAGGGGCCGTAAACAGTTACAAATACAGGGACCGTGAACAGTTACAGATGCAGGGACCATGAACAGCTACAGATGCAGGGACCATGAACAGTTACAGATACAGGGATCGTGAACAGTTACAAATACAGGGACCTTGAACAGTTACAAATACAGGGACCTTGAACAGTTACAGATACAGGGACCGTGAACAGTTACAAATACAGGGACCGTGAACAGTTACAGATACAGGGACCATGAACAGTTACAGATACAGGGATCATGAACAGTTACAAATACAGGTGCCGTAAACAGTTACAAATACAGGGACCGTGAACAGTTAAAAATACAGGGACCGTGAACAGTTACAGATACAGGGACCGTGAACAGTTACAAATACAGGGACCGTGAACAGTTACAAATACAGAGGCTGTAAACAGTAACAAAGACTGGGACCGTGAACAGTTACAAATACAGGGGCCGTAAACAGCCACAAATACAGGGACCGTGAACAGCCACAAATGCAGGGACCGTGAACATTTACAGATACAGGGACCGTGAACAGTTACAGATACAGGGACCATGAACAGTTACAGATACAGGGGCAGTGAACATTTACAGATACAGGGACCATGAACAGTAACAGATACAGGGACCGTGAACAGTTACAGATACAGGGACAGTGAACAGTTACAATTACAGGGACCTTGAACAGTTACTGATACAGGGTCGGTGAACAGCCACAAATGCTGGGACCATGAACAGTTACAGATACAGGGACCGTGAACAGTTACAGATACAGGGACCATGAACAGTTACAGATACAGGGACCATGAACAGTTACAGATACAGGGTCCGTGAACATTTACAATTACAGGGACCATGAACAGTTACAGATACAGGGCCTGTGAACAGCCATAAATGCAGGGACCGTGAACAGTTACAAATACATGGACCGTGAACAGTTACAGATACAGGGACCATGAATAGTTACAATTACAGGGACCGTGAACAGTTACAGATACAGGGACCGTGAACAACCACAAATACAGGGCCCGTGAACAGCCACAAATGCAGGGACCGTGAACATTTACAGATACAGGGACCGTGAACATTTACAATTAAAGGGACCGTGAACAGTTACAATTACAGGGACCGTGAACAGTTACAAATACAGGGACCGTAAACAGTTACAAATACAGGGACCGTGAACAGTTACAGATACAGGGACCATGAACAGTTACAGATACAGGGACCGTGAACAGTTACAAATACAGGGACCGTGAACAGTTACAAATACAGAGGCTGTAAACAGTAACAAAGACTGGGACCCTGAACAGTTCCAAATACAGGGGACGTAAACAGCCACAAATACAGGGACCGTGAACAGCCACAAATGCAGGGACCGTGAACATTTACAGATACAGGGACCGTGAACAGTTACAGATACAGGGACCATGAACAGTTACAGATACAGGGGCAGTGAACATTTACAGATACAGGGACCATGAACTTTTACAGATACAGGGACCTTGAACACTTACAGATACAGGGACAGTGAACAGTTACAATTACAGGGACCTTGAACAGTTACTGATACAGGGACCATGAACAGCCACAAATGCAGGGACCATGAACAGTTACAGATACAGGGACCGTGAACAGTTACAGATACAGGGACCATGAACATTTACAGATACAGGGACCATGAACAGTTACAGATACAGGGTCCGTGAACAGTTACAATTACAGGGACCATGAACATTTACAGATACAGGGCCTGTGAACAGCCATAAATGCAGGGACCGTGAACAGTTACAAATACAGGGACCGTGAACAGTTACAGATACAGGGACCATGAACAGTTACAATTACAGGGACCGTGAACAGTTACAGATACAGCGACCGTGAACAGCCTCAAATACAGGGACCATGAACAGCCACAAATGCAGGGACCGTGAACATTTACAGATACAGGGACCATGAACAGTTACAGATACAGGGACCATGAACAGTTACAGATACAGGGGCAGTGAACATTTACAGATACAGGGACCATGAACAGTTACAGATACAGCGACCGTGAACAGTTACAGATACAACGACCGTGAACAGTTACAGATACAACGACCGTGAACAGTTACAGATACTGGGACCGTGAACAGTTACAGATACAGGGACCATGAACAGTTACAGATACAGGAACCGTGTACAGTTACAAATACAGGGACCGTGAACAGTTACAAATACAGGGACAGTAAACAGTTACAAATACAGGGACCGTGAACAGTTACAAATTCAGGGACCGTGAACAGCTACAGATACAGCGACCATGAACAGTTACAAATACAGGGACCGTGAACAGTTACAGATTCAGGGACCGTGAACAGCTACAAATACAGGGACCGTGAACAGTTACAGATACAGGGACCGTGAAAAGTTACAGATAAAGGGACCGTGAACAGCTACTGATACAGGGACCGCGAACAGTTACAGATACAGGGACCGTGAAAAGTCACAGATACAAGGACCATGAGCAGTTACAAATACAGGGAGTGTAAACAGTTACAAATACAGTGACCGTTAACAGTTACTGATGCAGGGACCGTGAACAGTTACAGATACAGGGACCGCGAACAGTTACAGATACAGGGACCGTGAAAAGTCACAGATGCAAGGACCATGAACAGTTACAGATACAGGGACCGTAAACAGTTACAAATACAGGGACCGTGAACAGTTACAGATGCAGGGACCATGAACAGTTACAGATGCAGGGACCATGAACAGTTACAGATACAGGGACCATGAACAGTTACAGATACAGGGAACGTGAACAGTTACAGATACAGGGACCATGAACAGTTACAGATACAGGGACCGTGAACAGTTACAGATACAGCGACCCTGAGGAGTTACAAATACAAGAACTGTGAACAGCTACTGATACAGGGATCGTGAACAGTTACAGATACAGGGACCATGAACAGTTACAGATACAGGGACCATGAACAGTTACAGATACAGGGACCATGAACATTTACAGATACAGGGACCATGAACAGTTACAGATACAGGGTCCGTGAACAGTTACAATTACAGGGACCATGAACATTTACAGATACAGGGCCTGTGAACAGCCATAAATGCAGGGACCGTGAACAGTTACAAATACAGGGACCGTGAACAGTTACAGATACAGGGACCATGAACAGTTACAATTACAGGGACCGTGAACAGTTACAGATACAGCGACCGTGAACAGCCTCAAATACAGGGACCATGAACAGCCACAAATGCAGGGACCGTGAACATTTACAGATACAGGGACCATGAACAGTTACAGATACAGGGACCATGAACAGTTACAGATACAGGGGCAGTGAACATTTACAGATACAGGGACCATGAACAGTTACAGATACAGCGACCGTGAACAGTTACAGATACAACGACCGTGAACAGTTACAGATACAACGACCGTGAACAGTTACAGATACTGGGACCGTGAACAGTTACAGATACAGGGACCATGAACAGTTACAGATACAGGAACCGTGTACAGTTACAAATACAGGGACCGTGAACAGTTACAAATACAGGGACAGTAAACAGTTACAAATACAGGGACCGTGAACAGTTACAAATTCAGGGACCGTGAACAGCTACAGATACAGCGACCATGAACAGTTACAAATACAGGGACCGTGAACAGTTACAGATTCAGGGACCGTGAACAGCTACAAATACAGGGACCGTGAACAGTTACAGATACAGGGACCGTGAAAAGTTACAGATAAAGGGACCGTGAACAGCTACTGATACAGGGACCGCGAACAGTTACAGATACAGGGACCGTGAAAAGTCACAGATACAAGGACCATGAGCAGTTACAAATACAGGGAGTGTAAACAGTTACAAATACAGTGACCGTTAACAGTTACTGATGCAGGGACCGTGAACAGTTACAGATACAGGGACCGCGAACAGTTACAGATACAGGGACCGTGAAAAGTCACAGATGCAAGGACCATGAACAGTTACAGATACAGGGACCGTAAACAGTTACAAATACAGGGACCGTGAACAGTTACAGATGCAGGGACCATGAACAGTTACAGATGCAGGGACCATGAACAGTTACAGATACAGGGACCATGAACAGTTACAGATACAGGGAACGTGAACAGTTACAGATACAGGGACCATGAACAGTTACAGATACAGGGACCGTGAACAGTTACAGATACAGCGACCCTGAGGAGTTACAAATACAAGAACTGTGAACAGCTACTGATACAGGGATCGTGAACAGTTACAGATACAGGGACCATGAACAGTTACAGATACAGGGACCATGAACAGTTACAGATACAGGGACCATGAACAGTTACAGATACAGGGTCCGTGAACAGTTACAGATACAGGGTCCGTGAACAGTTACAATTACAGGGACCATGAACAGTTACAGATACAGGGCCTGTGAACAGCCACAAATGCAGGGACCGTGAACAGTTACAGATACAGGGACTGTGAACAGTTACAATTACAGGGACCGTGAACAGTTACAGATACAGGGACCGTGAACAGCCACAAATACAGGGACCGTGAACAGCCACAAATGCAGGGACCGTGAACATTTACAGATACAGGGACCGTGAAGAGTTACAGATACAGGGACCATGAACAGTTACAGATACAGGGGCAGTGAACATTTACAGATACAGGGACCGTGAACAGTTACAGATACAACGACCGTGAACAGTTACAGATACAACCACCGTGAACAGTTACAGATACAGGGACCGTGAACAGTTACAGATACAGGGACCGTGAACAGTTACAGATACAGGGACCGTGAACAGTTACAGATACAGGGACCATGAACAGTTACAGATACAGGGACCGTGAACAGTTACAAATACAGGGACCGTGAACAGTTACAAATACAGGGACCGTAAACAGTTACAAATACAGGGACCGTGAAAAGTTACAAATTCAGGGACCGTGAACAGCTACAGATACAGCGACCATGAACAGTTACAAATACAGGGACCGTGAACAGTTACAGATTCAGGGACCGTGAACAGCTACAAATACAGGGACCGTGAACAGTTACAGATACAGGGACCGTGAACAGTTACAGATAAAGGGACCATGAACAGCTACTGATACAGGGACCGTGAACAGTTACAGATACAGGGACCGTGAAAAGTCACAGATGCAAGGACCATGAACAGTTACAGATACAGGGACCGTAAACAGTTACAAATAGAGGGACCGTGAACAGTTACAGATGCAGGGACCATGAACAGTTACAGATGCAGGGACCATGAACAGTTACAGATGCAGGGACCATGAACAGTTACAGATACAGGGACCGTGAACAGTTACAGATTCAGGGATCGTGAACAGTTACAGATACAGGGACCATGAACAGTTACAGATACAGGGACCGTGAACAGTTACAGATTCAGGGACCGTGAACAGTTACAGATACAGGGAGCGTGAACAGTTACAGATACAGAGACCCTGAAGAGTTACAAATACAAGGACTGTGAACAGCTACTGACACAGGGACCATGAACAGTTACAGATAGAGGGACCATGAACAGTTACAGATACAGGGACCATGAACAGTTACAGATACAGGGTCCGTGTACAGTTACAATTACAGGGACCATGAACAGTTACAGATACAGGGCCTGTGAACAGCCACAAATGCAGGGACCGTGAACAGTTACAAATACAGGGACCGTGAACAGTTACAGGTACAGGGACCGTGAACAGTTACAATTACAGGGATCGTGAACATTTACAGATACAGGGACCGTGAACAGCCACAAATACAGGGACCGTGAACAGCCACAAATGCAGGGACAGTTATCATTTACAGATACAGGGACCATGAACAGTTACAGATACAGGGACCATGAACAGTTACAGATACAGGGGCAGTGAACATTTACAGATACAGGGACCGTGAACAGTTACAAATACAGGGACCGTGAACAGTTACAAATACAGGGATCATAAACAGTTACAAATACAGGGACCGTGAACAGTTACAAATTGAGGGACCGTGAACAGCTACAGATACAGAGACCATGAACAGTTACAAATACAGGGACCGAGAACAGTTACAGATTCAGGGACCATGAACAGCTACAAATACAGGGACCATGAACAGTTACAGATACAGGGACAGTTAACAGTTACAGATAAACGGACCGTGAACAGCTACTGATACAGGGACCGTGAACAGTTACAGATACAGGGACCGTGAAAAGTCACAGATACAAGGACCATGAACAGTTACAAATACAGGGACCCCAAACAGTTACAAATACTGGGACCGTGAACAGTTACAGATGCAGGGACCATGAACAGTTACAGATGCAGGGAGCATGAACAGTTACAGATAAAGGGACCGTGAACAGTTACCGATACAGGGACCATGAACAGTTACAGATACAGGGACCGTGAACAGTTACAGATACAGGGACCGTGAACAGTTACAGATACAGCGACCCTGAAGAGTTACAAATACAAGGACTGTGAACAGCTACTGCTACAGGGACCGTGAACAGTTACCGATACAGGGACCGTGAACAGTTACAGATACAGGGATCGGGAACAGTTACAGATACAGGGATCGGGAACAGTTACAGATACAGGAATCGGGAACAGTTACAGATACAGGGACCGTAAACAGTTACAAATACAGGGACCGTGAACAGTTTCAGATACAGGGATCATGAACAGTTACAGATACAGGGACAGTAAACAATTACAGATACAGGGACCATGAACAGTTACAAATACAGGGACGGTGAACAGTTACAAATACAGGGGCCGTAAACAGTTACAAATAAAGGGGCCGTTAACAGTTACAAATACAGGGACCTTGAACAGTTACAGATGCAGGGACCATGAACAGTTACAGATACAGGGACCGTGAACAGTTACAGATACAGGGATCGTGAACAGTTACAAATACAGGGACCATGAACAGTTACAATTACAGGGACCGTGAACAGTTACAATTACAGGGATCGTGAACAGTTACAGATTCAGGGACCATGAACAGCTACAAATACAGGGACCGTGAACAGTTACAGATACAAGGACCGTGAACAGTTACAGATAAAGGGACCGTGAACAGCTATTGATACAGGGACCGTGAACAGTTACAGATACAGGGACCGTGAAAATTCACAGATACAAGGATAATGAACAGTTACAAATACAGGGACCGTAAACAGTTACAATTACAGGGACCGTGAACAGTTACAGAGGCAGGGACCATGAACAGTTACAGATGCAGGGACCAGGAACAGTTACAGATACAGGGACCATGAACCTTTACAGATTCAGGGATCGTGAACAGTTACAGATACAGGGACCATGAACAGTTACAGATACAGGGACCGTGAACAGTTACAGATACAGGGACCTTGAACAGCTACTGATACAGGGACCATGAACAGTTACAGATACAGGGACCGTGAACAGTTACAGATACAGGGACCGAGAACAGTTACAGATACAGCGACCCTGAAGAGTTACAAATACAAGGACTGTGAACAGCGACTGATACAGGGAACGTGAACAGTTACACATACAGGGACCGTGAACAGTTACAGATACAGGGATCGGGAACAGTTACAGATACAGGGATCGGGAACAGTTACAGATACAGGGATCGGGAACAGTTACAGATACAGGGATCGGGAACAGTTACAGATACAGGGACCGTGAACAGTTACAGATACAGGGACAGTTAACAGTTACAGATAAACGGACCGTGAACAGCTACTGATACAGGGACCGTGAACAGTTACAGATACAGGGACCGTGAAAAGTCACAGATACAAGGACCATGAACAGTTACAAATACAGGGACCCCAAACAGTTACAAATACTGGGACCGTGAACAGTTACAGATGCAGGGACCATGAACAGTTACAGATGCAGGGAGCATGAACAGTTACAGATACAGGGACCGTGAACAGTTACCGATACAGGGACCATGAACAGTTACAGATACAGGGACCGTGAACAGTTACAGATACAGGGACCGTGAACAGTTACAGATACAGCGACCCTGAAGAGTTACAAATACAAGGACTGTGAACAGCTACTGCTACAGGGACCGTGAACAGTTACCGATACAGGGACCGTGAACAGTTACAGATACAGGGATCGGGAACAGTTACAGATACAGTGATCGGGAACAGTTACAGATACAGGAATCGGGAACAGTTACAGATACAGGGACCGTAAACAGTTACAAATACAGGGACCGTGAACAGTTTCAGATACAGGGATCATGAACAGTTACAGATACAGGGACAGTAAACAATTACAGATCCAGGGACCATGAACAGTTACAAATACAGGGACGGTGAACAGTTACAAATACAGGGGCCGTAAACAGTTACAAATAAAGGGGCCGTTAACAGTTACAAATACAGGGACCGTGAACAGTTACAGATGCAGGGACCATGAACAGTTACAGATACAGGGACCGTGAACAGTTACAGATACAGGGATCGTGAACAGTTACAAATACAGGGACCATGAACAGTTACAATTACAGGGACCGTGAACAGTTACAATTACAGGGATCGTGAACAGTTACAGATACAGGGAAGATGAACAGTTACAGATATAGGGACCGTGAACAGTTACAAATACAGGGACCGTGAACAGTTACAAATACAGGGACCGTAAACAGTTACAAATACAGGGACCGTGAACAGTTACAGATTCAGGGACCGTGAAAATTCACAGATACAAGGATCATGAACAGTTACAAATACAGGGACCGTAAACAGTTACAATTACAGGGACCGTGAACAGTTACAGAGGCAGGGACCATGAACAGTTGCAGATGCAGGGACCAGGAACAGTTACAGATACAGGGACCGTGAACAGTTACAGATTCAGGGATCGTGAACAGTTACAGATACAGGGACCATGAACAGTTACAGATACAGGGACCGTGAACAGTTACAGATACAGGGACCTTGAACAGCTACTGATACAGGGACCGTGAACAGTTACAGATACAGGGACCGTGAACAGTTACAGATACAGGGACCGTGAACAGTTACAGATACAGCGACCCTGAAGAGTTACAAATACAAGGACTGTGAACAGCGACTGATACAGGGAACGTGAACAGTTACACATACAGGGACCGTGAACAGTTACACATACAGGGATCGGGAACAGTTACAGATACAGGGATCGGGAACAGTTACAGATACAGGGATCGGGAACAGTTACAGATACAGGGACCGTAAACAGTTACAAATACAGGGACCGTGAACAGTTACAGATACAGGGACAGTGAACAGTTACAGATACAGGGACCATGAACAGTTACAAATACAGGAACGGTGAACAGTTACAAATACAGGGGCCGTAAACAGTTACAAATATAGGGGCGTAAACAGTTACAAATACAGGGACCGTGAACATTTACAGATGCAGGGACCATTAACAGTTACAGATACAGGGACCGTGAACAGTTACAAATACAGGGACCATGAACAGTTACAGTTACAGGGACCGTGAAGAGTTACAATTACAGGGATCGTGAACAGTTACAAATACAGGGACCGTAAACAGTTACAAATACAGGGACCGTGAACAGTTACAAATTCAGGCACCGTGAACAGCTACAGATTCAGGGACCGTGAACAGCTACAAATACAGGGACCGTGAACAGTTACAGATACAGGGACCGTGAACAGTTACAGATGAACGGACCGTGAACAGCTACTGATACAGGGACCGTGAACAGCCACAAATGCAGGGACCGTGAACAGTTACAGATAAAGGGACCGTGAACAGTTACAGATAGAGGGACCATGAACAGTTACAGATAAAGGGTCCGTGAACAGTTACAATTACAGGGACCATGAACAGTTACAGATACAGGGTCTGTGAAGAGCCACAAATGCAGGGACCGTGAACAGTTACAAATACAGGGACTGTGAACAGTTACAGATACAGGGACCGTGAACAGTTACAATTACAGGGACCGTGAACAGTTACAGATACAGGGACCGTGAAAGCCACAAATACAGGGACCGTGAACAGCCACAAATGCAGGGACCGTGAACATTTACAGATAGAGGGACCGTGAACAGTTACAGATACAGGGACCATGAACAGTTACAGATACAGGGGCAGTGAACATTTACAGATACAGGGACCGTGAACAGTTACAGATACAACGACCGTGAACAGTTACAGATACAACGACCGTGAACAGTTACAGATACAACGACCGTGAACAGTTACAGATACAGAGACCGTGAACAGTTACAGATACAGGGAAGATGAACAGTTACAGATACAGGGACCGTGAACAGTTACAAATACAGGGACCGTGAACAGTTACAAATACAGGGACCGTAAACAGTTACAAATACACGGACCGTGAACAGTTACAAATTCAGGGACCGTGAACAGCTACAGATACAGCGACCATGAACAGTTACAAATACAGGGACCGTAAACAGTTACAGATTCAGGGACCATGAACAGCTACAAATACAGGGACCGTGAACAGTTACAGATACAAGGACCGTGAACAGTTACAGATAAAGGGACCGTGAACAGCTATTGATACAGGGACCGTGAACAGTTACAGATACAGGGACCGTGAAAATTCACAGATACAAGGATAATGAACAGTTACAAATACAGGGACCGTAAACAGTTACAATTACAGGGACCGTGAACAGTTACAGAGGCAGGGACCATGAACAGTTACAGATGCAGGGACCAGGAACAGTTACAGATACAGGGACCATGAACCTTTACAGATTCAGGGATCGTGAACAGTTACAGATACAGGGACCATGAACAGTTACAGATACAGGGACCGTGAACAGTTACAGATACAGGGACCTTGAACAGCTACTGATACAGGGACCATGAACAGTTACAGATACAGGGACCGTGAACAGTTACAGATACAGGGACCGAGAACAGTTACAGATACAGCGACCCTGAAGAGTTACAAATACAAGGACTGTGAACAGCGACTGATACAGGGAACGTGAACAGTTACACATACAGGGACCGTGAACAGTTACAGATACAGGGATCGGGAACAGTTACAGATACAGGGATCGGGAACAGTTACAGATACAGGGACCATGAACAGCTACAAATACAGGGACCATGAACAGTTACAGATACAGGGACAGTTAACAGTTACAGATAAACGGACCGTGAACAGCTACTGATACAGGGACCGTGAACAGTTACAGATACAGGGACCGTGAAAAGTCACAGATACAAGGACCATGAACAGTTACAAATACAGGGACCCCAAACAGTTACAAATACTGGGACCGTGAACAGTTACAGATGCAGGGACCATGAACAGTTACAGATGCAGGGAGCATGAACAGTTACAGATACAGGGACCGTGAACAGTTACCGATACAGGGACCATGAACAGTTACAGATACAGGGACCGTGAACAGTTACAGATACGGGGACCGTGAACAGTTACAGATACAGCGACCCTGAAGAGTTACAAATACAAGGACTGTGAACAGCTACTGCTACAGGGACCGTGAACAGTTACCGATACAGGGACCGTGAACAGTTACAGATACAGGGATCGGGAACAGTTACAGATACAGTGATCGGGAACAGTTACAGATACAGGAATCGGGAACAGTTACAGATACAGGGACCGTAAACAGTTACAAATACAGGGACCGTGAACAGTTTCAGATACAGGGATCATGAACAGTTACAGATACAGGGACAGTAAACAATTACAGATCCAGGGACCATGAACAGTTACAAATACAGGGACGGTGAACAGTTACAAATACAGGGGCCGTAAACAGTTACAAATAAAGGGGCCGTTAACAGTTACAAATACAGGGACCGTGAACAGTTACAGATGCAGGGACCATGAACAGTTACAGATACAGGGACCGTGAACAGTTACAGATACAGGGATCGTGAACAGTTACAAATACAGGGACCATGAACAGTTACAATTACAGGGACCGTGAACAGTTACAATTACAGGGATCGTGAACAGTTACAGATACAGGGAAGATGAACAGTTACAGATATAGGGACCGTGAACAGTTACAAATACAGGGACCGTGAACAGTTACAAATACAGGGACCGTAAACAGTTACAAATACAGGGACCGTGAACAGTTACAGATTCAGGGACCGTGAAAATTCACAGATACAAGGATCATGAACAGTTACAAATACAGGGACCGTAAACAGTTACAATTACAGGGACCGTGAACAGTTACAGAGGCAGGGACCATGAACAGTTGCAGATGCAGGGACCAGGAACAGTTACAGATACAGGGACCGTGAACAGTTACAGATTCAGGGATCGTGAACAGTTACAGATACAGGGACCATGAACAGTTACAGATACAGGGACCGTGAACAGTTACAGATACAGGGACCTTGAACAGCTACTGATACAGGGACCGTGAACAGTTACAGATACAGGGACCGTGAACAGTTACAGATACAGGGACCGTGAACAGTTACAGATACAGCGACCCTGAAGAGTTACAAATACAAGGACTGTGAACAGCGACTGATACAGGGAACGTGAACAGTTACACATACAGGGACCGTGAACAGTTACAGATACAGGGATCGGGAACAGTTACAGATACAGGGATCGGGAACAGTTACAGATACAGGGATCGGGAACAGTTACAGATACAGGGACCGTAAACAGTTACAAATACAGGGACCGTGAACAGTTACAGATACAGGGACAGTGAACAGTTACAGATACAGGGACCATGAACAGTTACAAATACAGGAACGGTGAACAGTTACAAATACAGGGGCCGTAAACAGTTACAAATATAGGGGCGTAAACAGTTACAAATACAGGGACCGTGAACATTTACAGATGCAGGGACCATTAACAGTTACAGATACAGGGACCGTGAACAGTTACAAATACAGGGACCATGAACAGTTACAGTTACAGGGACCGTGAAGAGTTACAATTACAGGGATCGTGAACAGTTACAAATACAGGGACCGTAAACAGTTACAAATACAGGGACCGTGAACAGTTACAAATTCAGGCACCGTGAACAGCTACAGATTCAGGGACCGTGAACAGCTACAAATACAGGGACCGTGAACAGTTACAGATACAGGGACCGTGAACAGTTACAGATGAACGGACCGTGAACAGCTACTGATACAGGGACCGTGAACAGCCACAAATGCAGGGACCGTGAACAGTTACAGATAAAGGGACCGTGAACAGTTACAGATAGAGGGACCATGAACAGTTACAGATAAAGGGTCCGTGAACAGTTACAATTACAGGGACCATGAACAGTTACAGATACAGGGTCTGTGAAGAGCCACAAATGCAGGGACCGTGAACAGTTACAAATACAGGGACTGTGAACAGTTACAGATACAGGGACCGTGAACAGTTACAATTACAGGGACCGTGAACAGTTACAGATACAGGGACCGTGAAAGCCACAAATACAGGGACCGTGAACAGCCACAAATGCAGGGACCGTGAACATTTACAGATAGAGGGACCGTGAACAGTTACAGATACAGGGACCATGAACAGTTACAGATACAGGGGCAGTGAACATTTACAGATACAGGGACCGTGAACAGTTACAGATACAACGACCGTGAACAGTTACAGATACAACGACCGTGAACAGTTACAGATACAACGACCGTGAACAGTTACAGATACAGAGACCGTGAACAGTTACAGATACAGGGAAGATGAACAGTTACAGATACAGGGACCGTGAACAGTTACAAATACAGGGACCGTGAACAGTTACAAATACAGGGACCGTAAACAGTTACAAATACACGGACCGTGAACAGTTACAAATTCAGGGACCGTGAACAGCTACAGATACAGCGACCATGAACAGTTACAAATACAGGGACCGTAAACAGTTACAGATTCAGGGACCATGAACAGCTACAAATACAGGGACCGTGAACAGTTACAGATACAAGGACCGTGAACAGTTACAGATAAAGGGACCGTGAACAGCTATTGATACAGGGACCGTGAACAGTTACAGATACAGGGACCGTGAAAATTCACAGATACAAGGATAATGAACAGTTACAAATACAGGGACCGTAAACAGTTACAATTACAGGGACCGTGAACAGTTACAGAGGCAGGGACCATGAACAGTTACAGATGCAGGGACCAGGAACAGTTACAGATACAGGGACCATGAACCTTTACAGATTCAGGGATCGTGAACAGTTACAGATACAGGGACCATGAACAGTTACAGATACAGGGACCGTGAACAGTTACAGATACAGGGACCTTGAACAGCTACTGATACAGGGACCATGAACAGTTACAGATACAGGGACCGTGAACAGTTACAGATACAGGGACCGAGAACAGTTACAGATACAGCGACCCTGAAGAGTTACAAATACAAGGACTGTGAACAGCGACTGATACAGGGAACGTGAACAGTTACACATACAGGGACCGTGAACAGTTACAGATACAGGGATCGGGAACAGTTACAGATACAGGGATCGGGAACAGTTACAGATACAGGGACCATGAACAGCTACAAATACAGGGACCATGAACAGTTACAGATACAGGGACAGTTAACAGTTACAGATAAACGGACCGTGAACAGCTACTGATACAGGGACCGTGAACAGTTACAGATACAGGGACCGTGAAAAGTCACAGATACAAGGACCATGAACAGTTACAAATACAGGGACCCCAAACAGTTACAAATACTGGGACCGTGAACAGTTACAGATGCAGGGACCATGAACAGTTACAGATTCAGGGAGCATGAACAGTTACAGATACAGGGACCGTGAACAGTTACCGATACAGGGACCATGAACAGTTACAGATACAGGGACCGTGAACAGTTACAGATACAGGGACCGTGAACAGTTACAGATACAGCGACCCTGAAGAGTTACAAATACAAGGACTGTGAACAGCTACTGATACAGGGACCGTGAACAGTTACCGATACAGGGACCGTGAACAGTTACAGATACAGGGATCGGGAACAGTTACAGATACAGTGATCGGGAACAGTTACAGATACAGGAATCGGGAACAGTTACAGATACAGGGACCGTAAACAGTTACAAATACAGGGACCGTGAACAGTTTCAGATACAGGGATCATGAACAGTTACAGATACAGGGACAGTAAACAATTACAGATCCAGGGACCATGAACAGTTACAAATACAGGGACGGTGAACAGTTACAAATACAGGGGCCGTAAACAGTTACAAATAAAGGGGCCGTTAACAGTTACAAATACAGGGACCGTGAACAGTTACAGATGCAGGGACCATGAACAGTTACAGATACAGGGACCGTGAACAGTTACAGATACAGGGATCGTGAACAGTTACAAATACAGGGACCATGAACAGTTACAATTACAGGGACCGTGAACAGTTACAATTACAGGGATCGTGAACAGTTACAGATACAGGGAAGATGAACAGTTACAGATATAGGGACCGTGAACAGTTACAAATACAGGGACCGTGAACAGTTACAAATACAGGGACCGTAAACAGTTACAAATACAGGGACCGTGAACAGTTACAGATTCAGGGACCGTGAAAATTCACAGATACAAGGATCATGAACAGTTACAAATACAGGGACCGTAAACAGTTACAATTACAGGGACCGTGAACAGTTACAGAGGCAGGGACCATGAACAGTTGCAGATGCAGGGACCAGGAACAGTTACAGATACAGGGACCGTGAACAGTTACAGATTCAGGGATCGTGAACAGTTACAGATACAGGGACCATGAACAGTTACAGATACAGGGACCGTGAACAGTTACAGATACAGGGACCTTGAACAGCTACTGATACAGGGACCGTGAACAGTTACAGATACAGGGACCGTGAACAGTTACAGATACAGGGACCGTGAACAGTTACAGATACAGCGACCCTGAAGAGTTACAAATACAAGGACTGTGAACAGCGACTGATACAGGGAACGTGAACAGTTACACATACAGGGACCGTGAACAGTTACAGATACAGGGATCGGGAACAGTTACAGATACAGGGATCGGGAACAGTTACAGATACAGGGATCGGGAACAGTTACAGATACAGGGACCGTAAACAGTTACAAATACAGGGACCGTGAACAGTTACAGATACAGGGACAGTGAACAGTTACAGATACAGGGACCATGAACAGTTACAAATACAGGAACGGTGAACAGTTACAAATACAGGGGCCGTAAACAGTTACAAATATAGGGGCGTAAACAGTTACAAATACAGGGACCGTGAACATTTACAGATGCAGGGACCATTAACAGTTACAGATACAGGGACCGTGAACAGTTACAAATACAGGGACCATGAACAGTTACAGTTACAGGGACCGTGAAGAGTTACAATTACAGGGATCGTGAACAGTTACAAATACAGGGACCGTAAACAGTTACAAATACAGGGACCGTGAACAGTTACAAATTCAGGCACCGTGAACAGCTACAGATTCAGGGACCGTGAACAGCTACAAATACAGGGACCGTGAACAGTTACAGATACAGGGACCGTGAACAGTTACAGATGAACGGACCGTGAACAGCTACTGATACAGGGACCGTGAACAGCCACAAATGCAGGGACCGTGAACAGTTACAGATAAAGGGACCGTGAACAGTTACAGATAGAGGGACCATGAACAGTTACAGATAAAGGGTCCGTGAACAGTTACAATTACAGGGACCATGAACAGTTACAGATACAGGGTCTGTGAAGAGCCACAAATGCAGGGACCGTGAACAGTTACAAATACAGGGACTGTGAACAGTTACAGATACAGGGACCGTGAACAGTTACAATTACAGGGACCGTGAACAGTTACAGATACAGGGACCGTGAAAGCCACAAATACAGGGACCGTGAACAGCCACAAATGCAGGGACCGTGAACATTTACAGATAGAGGGACCGTGAACAGTTACAGATACAGGGACCATGAACAGTTACAGATACAGGGGCAGTGAACATTTACAGATACAGGGACCGTGAACAGTTACAGATACAACGACCGTGAACAGTTACAGATACAACGACCGTGAACAGTTACAGATACAACGACCGTGAACAGTTACAGATACAGAGACCGTGAACAGTTACAGATACAGGGAAGATGAACAGTTACAGATACAGGGACCGTGAACAGTTACAAATACAGGGACCGTGAACAGTTACAAATACAGGGACCGTAAACAGTTACAAATACACGGACCGTGAACAGTTACAAATTCAGGGACCGTGAACAGCTACAGATACAGCGACCATGAACAGTTACAAATACAGGGACCGTAAACAGTTACAGATTCAGGGACCATGAACAGCTACAAATACAGGGACCGTGAACAGTTACAGATACAAGGACCGTGAACAGTTACAGATAAAGGGACCGTGAACAGCTATTGATACAGGGACCGTGAACAGTTACAGATACAGGGACCGTGAAAATTCACAGATACAAGGATCATGAACAGTTACAAATACAGGGACCGTAAACAGTTACAATTACAGGGACCGTGAACAGTTACAGAGGCAGGGACCATGAACAGTTACAGATGCAGGGACCAGGAACAGTTACAGATACAGGGACCATGAACCTTTACAGATTCAGGGATCGTGAACAGTTACAGATACAGGGACCATGAACAGTTACAGATACAGGGACCGTGAACAGTTACAGATACAGGGACCTTGAACAGCTACTGATACAGGGACCATGAACAGTTACAGATACAGGGACCGTGAACAGTTACAGATACAGGGACCGAGAACAGTTACAGATACAGCGACCCTGAAGATTTACAAATACAAGGACTGTGAACAGCGACTGATACAGGGAACGTGAACAGTTACACATACAGGGACCGTGAACAGTTACAGATACAGGGATCGGGAACAGTTACAGATACAGGGATCGGGAACAGTTACAGATACAGGGATCGGGAACAGTTACAGATACAGGGACCGTAAACAGTTACAAATACAGGGACCGTGAACAGTTACAGATACAGGGACAATGAACAGTTACAGATACAGGGACAGTGAACAGTTACAGATACAGGGACCATGAACAGTTACAAATACAGGAACGGTGAACAGTTACAAATACAGGGGCCGTAAACAGTTACAAATATAGGGGCGTAAACAGTTACAAATACAGGGACCGTGAACATTTACAGATGCAGGGACCATGAACAGTTACAGTTACAGGGACCGTGAAGAGTTACAATTACAGGGATCGTGAACAGTTACAAATACAGGGACTGTGAACAGTTACAGATGAAGGGACCATGAACATTTACAGATACAGTGACCGTGAACAGTTACAGATTCTGGGATCGTGAACAGTTACAGATACAGGGACCATGAACAGTTACAGATACAGGGATCGTGAACAGTTACAAATACAGGGACCATGAACAGTTACAATTACAGGGACCGTGAAAGTTACAATTACAGAGACCCTAAACAGTTACAAATACTGGGAAAGTGAACAGTTACAGATGCAGGGACCATGAACAGTTACAGATGCAGGGACCATGAACAGTTACAGATACAGGGACCGTGAACAGTTACAGATGCAGGGACCATGAACAGTTACAGATACAGGGACCATGAACAGTTACGGATACAGGGACCGTGAACAGTTACAAATTCAGGGACCGTGAACAGCTACAGATACAGCGACCATGAACTGTAACAAATACAAGGACTGTGAACGGCTACTGATACAGGGACCGTGAACAGTTACCGATACAGGGACCGTGAACAGTTACAGATACAGGGATCAGGAACATTTACAGATACAGGGATCGTGAACAGTTACAGATACAGGGATCGGGAACAGTTACAGATACAGGGACCATGAACAGTTACAGATACAGGGACCGTGAACAGTTACAAATACAGGGACCGTGAACAGTTACAAATACAGGGACCGTAAACAGTTACAAATACAGGGACCGTGAACAGTTACAAATTCAGGCACCGTGAACAGCTACAGATACAGCGACCATGAACAGTTACAAATACAGGGTCCGTGAACAGTTACAGATTCAGGGACCGTGAACAGCTACAAATACAGGGACCGTGAACAGTTACAGATAAAGGGACCGTGAACAGTTACAGATGAAGGGACCGTGAACAGCTACTGATACAGGGACCGTGAACAGTTACAGATACAGGGACCGTGAAAAGTCACAGTTACAAGGACCATGAACAGTTACAAATACAGGGACCGTGAACAGTTGCAAATACAGGAACCGTGAACAGTTACAGATGCAGGGACTATGAACAGTTACAGATGCAGGGACCATGAACAGTTACAGATACAGGGACCGTGAACAGTTACAGATGCAGGGACCATGAACAGTTACAGATACAGGGACTGTGAACATTTACAGATTCAGGGATCGTGAACAGTTACAGATACAGGGACCATGAACAGTTACAGATACAGGGACCGTGAACAGTTACAGATACAGGGACCTTGAACAGCTACTGATACAGGGACCGTGAACAGTTACAGATACAGGGACCGTGAACAGTTACAGATACAGGGACCGTGAACAGTTACAGATATAGCGACCCTGAAGAGTTACAAATACAAGGACTGTGAACAGCGACTGATACAGGGAACGTGAACAGTTACAGATACAGGGACCGTGAACAGTTACAGATACAGGGATCGGGAACATTTACAGATACAGGGATCGGGAACAGTTACCAATACAGTGACCGTGAACAGTTACAGGTACAGGGACCGTGAACAGTTACAAATACAGGGACCGTGAACAGTTACAAATACAGGGACCGTAAACAGTTACAAATACAGGGACCGTGAACAGTTACAAATTCAGGCACCGTGAACAGCTACAGATACAGCGACCATGAACAGTTACAAATACAGGGTCCGTGAACAGTTACAGATTCAGGGACCGTGAACAGCTACAAATACAGGGACCGTGAACAGTTACAGATACAGGGACCGTGAACAGTTACAGATGAAGGGACCGTGAACAGCTACTGATACAGGGACCGTGAACAGCCACAAATGCAGGGACCGTGAACAGTTACAGATAAAGGGACCGTGAACAGTTACAGATAGAGGGACCATGAACAGTTACAGATACAGGGTCCGTGAACAGTTACAATTACAGGGACCATGAACAGTTACAGATACAGGGTCTGTGAAGAGCCACAAATGCAGGGACCATGAACAGTTACAAATACAGGGACTGTGAACAGTTACAGATACAGGGACCGTGAACAGTTACAATTACAGGGACCGTGAACAGTTACAGATACAGGGACCGTGAAAGCCACAAATACAGGGACCGTGAACAGCCACAAATGCAGGGACCGTGAACATTTACAGATAGAGGGACCGTGAACAGTTACAGATACAGGGACCATGAACAGTTACAGATACAGGGGCAGTGAACATTTACAGATACAGGGACCGTGAACAGTTACAGATACAACGACCGTGAACAGTTACAGATACAACGACTGTGAACAGTTACAGATACAACGACCGTGAACAGTTACAGATACAGAGACCGTGAACAGTTACAGATACAGGGAAGATGAACAGTTACAGATACAGGGACCGTGAACAGTTACAAATACAGGGACCGTGAACAGTTACAAATACAGGGACCGTAAACAGTTACAAATACACGGACCGTGAACAGTTACAAATTCAGGGACCGTGAACAGCTACAGATACAGCGACCATGAACAGTTACAAATACAGGGACCGTAAACAGTTACAGATTCAGGGACCATGAACAGCTACAAATACAGGGACCGTGAACAGTTACAGATACAAGGACCGTGAACAGTTACAGATAAAGGGACCGTGAACAGCTATTGATACAGGGACCGTGAACAGTTACAGATACAGGGACCGTGAAAATTCACAGATACAAGGATCATGAACAATTACAAATACAGGGACCGTAAACAGTTACAATTACAGGGACCGTGAACAGTTACAGAGGCAGGGACCATGAACAGTTACAGATGCAGGGATCAGGAACAGTTACAGATACAGGGACCATGAACCTTTACAGATTCAGGGATCGTGAACAGTTACAGATACAGGGACCATGAACAGTTACAGATACAGGGACCGTGAACAGTTACAGATACAGGGACCTTGAACAGCTACTGATACAGGGACCATGAACAGTTACAGATACAGGGACCGTGAACAGTTACAGATACAGGGACCGTGAACAGTTACAGATACAGCGACCCTGAAGATTTACAAATACAAGGACTGTGAACAGCGACTGATACAGGGAACGTGAACAGTTACACATACAGGGACCGTGAACAGTTACAGATACAGGGATCGGGAACAGTTACAGATACAGGGATCGGGAACAGTTACAGATACAGGGATCGGGAACAGTTACAGATACAGGGACCGTAAACAGTTACAAATACAGGGACCGTGAACAGTTACAGATACAGGGACAATGAACAGTTACAGATACAGGGACAGTGAACAGTTACAGATACAGGGACCATGAACAGTTACAAATACAGGAACGGTGAACAGTTACAAATACAGGGGCCGTAAACAGTTACAAATATAGGGGCGTAAACAGTTACAAATACAGGGACCGTGAACATTTACAGATGCAGGGACCATGAACAGTTACAGATACAGGGACCGTGAACAGTTACAAATACAGGGACCATGAACAGTTACAGTTACAGGGACCGTGAAGAGTTACAATTACAGGGATCGTGAACAGTTACAAATACAGGGACTGTGAACAGTTACAGATGAAGGGACCATGAACATTTACAGATACAGTGACCGTGAACAGTTACAGATTCTGGGATCGTGAACAGTTACAGATACAGGGACCATGAACAGTTACAGATACAGGGATCGTGAACAGTTACAAATACAGGGACCATGAACAGTTACAATTACAGGGACCGTGAAAGTTACAATTACAGAGACCCTAAACAGTTACAAATACTGGGAAAGTGAACAGTTACAGATGCAGGGACCATGAACAGTTACAGATGCAGGGACCATGAACAGTTACAGATACAGGGACCGTGAACAGTTACAGATTCAGGGATCGTGAACAGTTACAGATACAGGGACCATGAACTGTTACAGGTACAGGGACCGTGAACAGTTACAAATTCAGGGACCGTGAACAGCTACAGATACAGCGACCATGAACAGTTACAAATACAAGGACTGTGAACGGCTACTGATACAGGGACCGTGAACATTTACCGATACAGGGACCGTGAACAGTTACAGATACAGGGATCGGGAACATTTACAGATACAGGGCTCGTGAACAGTTACAGATACAGGGATCGGGAACAGTTACAGATACAGGGACCATGAACAGTTACAGATACAGGGACCGTGAACAGTTACAAATACAGGGACCGTGAACAGTTACAAATACAGGGACCGTAAACAGTTACAAATACAGGGACCGTGAACAGTTACAAATTCAGGCACCGTGAACAGCTACAGATACAGCGACCATGAACAGTTACAAATACAGGGTCCGTGAACAGTTACAGATTCAGGGACCGTGAACAGCTACAAATACAGGGACCGTGAACAGTTACAGATAAAGGGACCGTGAACAGTTACAGATGAAGGGACCGTGAACAGCTACTGATACAGGGACCGTGAACAGTTACAGATACAGGGACCGTGAAAAGTCACAGTTACAAGGACCATGAACAGTTACAAATACAGGGACCGTGAACAGTTACAAATACAGGAACCGTGAACAGTTACAGATGCAGGGACTATGAACAGTTACAGATGCAGGGACCATGAACAGTTACAGATACAGGGACCGTGAACAGTTACAGATGCAGGGACCATGAACAGTTACAGATACAGGGACTGTGAACATTTACAGATTCAGGGATCGTGAACAGTTACAGATACAGGGACCATGAAAAGTTACAGATACAGGGACCGTGAACAGTTACAGATACAGGGACCTTGAACAGCTACTGATACAGGGACCGTGAACAGTTACAGATACAGGGACCGTGAACAGTTACAGATACAGGGACCGTGAACAGTTACAGATATAGCGACCCTGAAGAGTTACAAATACAAGGACTGTGAACAGCGACTGATACAGGGAACGTGAACAGTTACAGATACAGGGACCGTGAACAGTTACAGATACAGGGATCGGGAACATTTACAGATACAGGGATCGGGAACAGTTACCAATACAGTGACCGTGAACAGTTACAGGTACAGGGACCGTGAACAGTTACAAATACAGGGACCGTGAACAGTTACAAATACAGGGACCGTAAACAGTTACAAATACAGGGACCGTGAACAGTTACAAATTCAGGCACCGTGAACAGCTACAGATACAGCGACCATGAACAGTTACAAATACAGGGTCCGTGAACAGTTACAGATTCAGGGACCGTGAACAGCTACAAATACAGGGACCGTGAACAGTTACAGATACAGGGACCGTGAACAGTTACAGATGAAGGGACCGTGAACAGCTACTGATACAGGGACCGTGAACAGCCACAAATGCAGGGACCGTGAACAGTTACAGATAAAGGGACCGTGAACAGTTACAGATAGAGGGACCATGAACAGTTACAGATACAGGGTCCGTGAACAGTTACAATTACAGGGACCATGAACAGTTACAGATACAGGGTCTGTGAAGAGCCACAAATGCAGGGACCATGAACAGTTACAAATACAGGGACTGTGAACAGTTACAGATACAGGGACCGTGAACAGTTACAATTACAGGGACCGTGAACAGTTACAGATACAGGGACCGTGAAAGCCACAAATACAGGGACCGTGAACAGCCACAAATGCAGGGACCGTGAACATTTACAGATAGAGGGACCGTGAACAGTTACAGATACAGGGACCATGAACAGTTACAGATACAGGGGCAGTGAACATTTACAGATACAGGGACCGTGAACAGTTACAGATACAACGACCGTGAACAGTTACAGATACAACGACCGTGAACAGTTACAGATACAACGACCGTGAACAGTTACAGATACAGAGACCGTGAACAGTTACAGATACAGGGAAGATGAACAGTTACAGATACAGGGACCGTGAACAGTTACAAATACAGGGACCGTGAACAGTTACAAATACAGGGACCGTAAACAGTTACAAATACACGGACCGTGAACAGTTACAAATTCAGGGACCGTGAACAGCTACAGATACAGCGACCATGAACAGTTACAAATACAGGGACCGTAAACAGTTACAGATTCAGGGACCATGAACAGCTACAAATACAGGGACCGTGAACAGTTACAGATACAAGGACCGTGAACAGTTATAGATAAAGGGACCGTGAACAGCTATTGATACAGGGACCGTGAACAGTTACAGATACAGGGACCGTGAAAATTCACAGATACAAGGATCATGAACAGTTACAAATACAGGGACCGTAAACAGTTACAATTACAGGGACCGTGAACAGTTACAGAGGCAGGGACCATGAACAGTTACAGATGCAGGGACCAGGAACAGTTACAGATACAGGGACCATGAACCTTTACAGATTCAGGGATCGTGAACAGTTACAGATACAGGGACCATGAACAGTTACAGATACAGGGACCGTGAACAGTTACAATTACAGGGATCGTGAACAGTTACAAATACAGGGACTGTGAACAGTTACAGATGAAGGGACCATGAACATTTCCAGATGCAGGGACCATGAACATTTACAGATACAGTGACCGTGAACAGTTACAGATTCTGGGATCGTGAACAGTTACAGATACAGGGACCATGAACAGTTACAGATACAGGGATCGTGAACAGTTACAATTACAGGGACCGTGAAAGTTACAATTACAGAGACCCTAAACAGTTACAAATACTGGGACCGTGAACAGTTACAGATGCAGGGACCATGAACAGTTACAGATGCAGGGACCATGAACAGTTACAGATACAGGGACCGTGAACAGTTACAGATTCAGGGATCGTGAACAGTTACAGATACAGGGACCATGAACTGTTACAGGTACAGGGACCGTGAACAGTTACAAATTCAGGGACCGTGAACAGCTACAGATACAGCGACCATGAACAGTTACAAATACAAGGACTGTGAACGGCTACTGATACAGGGACCGTGAACATTTACCGATACAGGGACCGTGAACAGTTACAAATACAGGGACCGTGAACAGTTACAAATACAGGGACCGTAAACAGTTACAAATACAGGGACCGTGAACAGTTACAAATTCAGGCACCGTGAACAGCTACAGATACAGCGAACATGAACAGTTACAAATACAGGGTCCGTGAACAGTTACAGATTCAGGGACCGTGAACAGCTACAAATACAGGGACCGTGAACAGTTACAGATAAAGGGACCGTGAACAGTTACAGATGAAGGGACCGTGAACAGCTACTGATACAGGGACCGTGAACAGCCACAAATGCAGGGACCGTGAACAGTTACAGATACAGGGACCGTGAACAGTTACAGATAGAGGGACCATGAACAGTTACAGATAAAGGGTCCGTGAACAGTTACAATTACAGGGACCATGAACAGTTACAGATACAGGGTCTGTGAAGAGCCACAAATGCAGGGACCGTGAACAGTTACAAATACAGGGACTGTGAACAGTTACAGATACAGGGACCGTGAACAGTTACAATTACAGGGACCGTGAACAGTTACAGATACAGGGACCGTGAAAGCCACAAATACAGGGTCCGTGAACAGCCACAAATGCAGGGACCGTGAACATTTACAGATAGAGGGACCGTGAACAGTTACAGATACAGGGACCATGAACAGTTACAGATACAGGGGCAGTGAACATTTACAGATACAGGGACCGTGAACAGGTACAGATACAACGACCGTGAACAGTTACAGATACAGAGACCGTGAACAGTTACAGATACAGGGAAGATGACCAGTTACAGATACAGGGACCGTGAACAGTTACAAATACAGGGACCATGAACAGTTACAAATACAGGGACCGTAAACAGTTACAAATACACGGACCGTGAACAGTTACAAATTCATGGACTGTGAACAGCTACAGATACAGCGACCATGAACAGTTACAAATACAGGGACCGTAAATAGTTACAGATTCAGGGACCATGAACAGCTACAAATACAGGGACCGTGAACAGTTACAGATACAAGGACCGTGAACAGTTACAGATAAAGGGACCGTGAACAGCTATTGATACAGGGACCGTGAACAGTTACAGATACAGGGACCATGAAAATTCACAGATACAAGGATCATGAACAGTTACAATTACAGGGACCGTGAACAGTTACAGAGGCAGGGACCATGAACAGTTACAGATGCAGGGACCAGGAACAGTTACAGATACAGGGACCATGAACCTTTACAGATTCAGGGATCGTGAACAGTTACAGATACAGGGACCATGAACAGTTACAGATACAGGGACCGTGAACAGTTACAGATACAGGGACCTTGAACAGCTACTGATACAGGGACCGTGAACAGTTACAGATACAGGGACCGTGAACAGTTACAGATACAGGGACCGTGAACAGTTACAGATACAGCGACCCTGAAGAGTTACAAATACAAGGACTGTGAGCAGCGACTGATACAGGGAACGTGAACAGTTACAGATACAGGGACCGTGAACAGTTACAGATACAGGGATCGGGAACAGTTACAGATACAGGGATCGGGAACAGTTACAGATACAGGGATCGGGAACAGTTACAGATACAGGGACCGTAAACAGTTACAAATACAGGGACCGTGAACAGTTACAGATACAGGGACAATGAACAGTTACAGATACAGGGACAGTGAACAGTTACAGATACAGGGACCATGAACAGTTACAATACAGGAACGGTGAACAGTTACAAATACAGGGGCCGTAAACAGTTACAAATATAGGGGCGTAAACAGTTACAAATACAGGGACCGTGAACATTTACAGATGCAGGGACCATGAACAGTTACAGATACAGGGACCGTGAACAGTTACAAATACAGGGACCATGAACAGTTACAGTTACAGGGACCGTGAAGAGTTACAATTACAGGGATCGTGAACAGTTACAAATACAGGGACTGTGAACAGTTACAGATGAAGGGACCATGAACATTTCCAGATGCAGGGACCATGAACATTTACAGATACAGTGACCGTGAACAGTTACAGATTCTGGGATCGTGAACAGTTACAGATACAGGGACCATGAACAGTTACAGATACAGGGATCGTGAACAGTTACAAATACAGGGACCATGAACAGTTACAATTACAGGGACCGTGAAAGTTACAATTACAGAGACCCTAAACAGTTACAAATACTGGGACCGTGAACAGTTACAGATGCAGGGACCATGAACAGTTACAGATGCAGGGACCATGAACAGTTACAGGTACAGGGACCGTGAACAATTACAGATTCAGGGATCGTGAACAGTTACAGATACAGGGACCATGAACTGTTACAGGTACAGGGACCGTGAACAGTTACAAATTCAGGGACCGTGAACAGCTACAGATACAGCGACCATGAACAGTTACAAATACAAGGACTGTGAACGGCTACTGATACAGGGACCGTGAACATTTACCGATACAGGGACCGTGAACAGTTACAGATACAGGGATCGGGAACAGTTACAGATACAGGGACCATGAACAGTTACAGATACAGGGACCGTGAACAGTTACAAATACAGGGACCGTGAACAGTTACAAATACAGGGACCGTAAACAGTTACAAATACAGGGACCGTGAACAGTTACAAATTCAGGCACCGTGAACAGCTACAGATACAGCGACCATGAACAGTTACAAATACAGGGTCCGTGAACAGTTACAGATTCAGGGACCGTGAACAGCTACAAATACAGGGACCGTGAACAGTTACAGATAAAGGGACCGTGAACAGCTACTGATACAGGGACCGTGAACAGTTACAGATACGGGGACCGTGAAAAGTCACAGTTACAAGGACCATGAACAGTTACAAATACAGGGACCGTGAACAGTTACAAATACAGGAACCGTGAACAGTTACAGATGCAGGGACTATGAACAGTTACAGATGCAGGGACCATGAACAGTTACAGATACAGGGACCATGAACAGTTACAGATGCAGGGACCATGAACAGTTACAGATACAGGGACCGTGAACATTTACAGATTCAGGGATTGTGAACAGTTACAGATACAGGGACCATGAACAGTTACAGATACAGGGACCGTGAACAGTTACAGATACAGGGACCTTGAACAGCTACTGATACAGGGACCGTGAACAGTTACAGATACAGGGACCGTGAACAGTTACAGATACAGGGACCGTGAACAGTTACAGATACAGCGACCCTGAAGAGTTACAAATACAAGGACTGTGAACAGCGACTGATACAGGGAACGTGAACAGTTACAGATACAGGGACCGTGAACAGTTACAGATACAGGGATCGGGAACATTTACAGATACAGGGATCGGGAACAGTTACAGATACAGGGATCGGGAACAGTTACAGATACAGGGACCGTAAACAGTTACAAATACAGGGACCGTGAACAGTTACAGATACAGGGACCATGAACAGTTACAAATACAGGGGCCGTAAACAGTTACAAATATAGGGGCGTAAACAGTTACAAATACAGGGACCGTGAACATTTACAGATGCAGGGACCATGAACAGTTACAGATACAGGGACCGTGAACAGTTACAGATACAGGGACCGTGAACAGTTACAAATACAGTGACCATGAACAGTTACAGTTACAGGGACCGTGAAGAGTTACAATTACAGGGATCGTGAACAGTTACAAATACAGGGACTGTGAACAGTTACAGATGCAGGGACCATGAACACTTCCAGATGCAGGGACCATGAACATTTACAGATACAGTGACCGTGAACAGTTACAGATTCTGGGATCGTGAACAGTTACAGATACAGGGACCATGAACAGTTACAGATACAGGGATCGTGAACAGTTACAAATACAGGGACCATGAATAGTTACAATTACAGGGAACGTGAAAGTTACAATTACAGAGACCCTAAACAATTACAAATACTGGGACCGTGAACAGTTACAGATGCAGGGACCATGAACAGTTACAGATGCAGGGACCATGAACAGTTACAAATACAGGGACCGTAAACAGTTACAAATACAGGGACCGTGAACAGTTACAAATTCAGGCACCGTGAACAGCTACAGATACAGCGACCATGAACAGTTACAAATACAGGGTCCGTGAACAGTTACAGATTCAGGGACCGTGAACAGCTACAAATACAGGGACCGTGAACAGTTACAGATAAAGGGACCGTGAACAGTTACAGATGAAGGGACCGTGAACAGCTACTGATACAGGGACCGTGAACAGTTACAGATACGGGGACCGTGAAAAGTCACAGTTACAAGGACCATGAACAGTTACAAATACAGGGACCGTGAACAGTTACAAATACAGGAACCGTGAACAGTTACAGATGCAGGGACTATGAACAGTTACAGATGAAGGGACCATGAACAGTTACAGATACAGGGACCATGAACAGTTACAGATGCAGGGACCATGAACAGTTACAGATACAGGGACCGTGAACATTTTCCGATTCAGGGATCGTGAACAGTTACAGATACAGGGACCATGAACATTTACAGATACAGGGACCGTGAACAGTTACAGATACAGGGACCTTGAACAGCTACTGATACAGGGACCGTGAACAGTTACAGATACAGGGACCGTGAACAGTTACAGATACAGGGACCGTGAACAGTTACAGATACAGCGACCCTGAAGAGTTACAAATACAAGGACTGTGAACAGCGACTGATACAGGGAACGTGAACAGTTACAGATACAGGGACCGTGAACAGTTACAGATACAGGGATCGGGAACATTTACAGATACAGGGATCGGGAACAGTTACAGATACAGGGATCGGGAACAGTTACAGATACAGGGACCGTAAACAGTTACAAATACAGGGACCGTGAACAGTTACAGATACAGGGACCATGAACAGTTACAAATACAGGGGCCGTAAACAGTTACAAATATAGGGGCGTAAACAGTTACAAATACAGGGACCGTGAACATTTACAGATGCAGGGACCATGAACAGTTACAGATACAGGGACCGCGAACAGTTACAGATACAGGGACCGTGAACAGTTACAAATACAGGGACCATGAACAGTTACAGTTACAGGGACTGTGAAGAGTTACAATTACAGGGATCGTGAACAGTTACAAATACAGGGACTGTGAACAGTTACAGATGCAGGGACCATGAACACTTCCAGATGCAGGGACCATGAACATTTACAGATACAGTGACCGTGAACAGTTACAGATTCTGGGATCGTGAACAGTTACAGATACAGGGACCATGAACAGTTACAAATACAGGGATCGTGAACAGTTACAAATACAGGGACCATGAATAGTTACAATTACAGGGACCGTGAAAGTTACAATTACAGAGACCCTAAACAGTTACAAATACTGGGACCGTGAACAGTTACAGATGCAGGGACCATGAACAGTTACAGATGCAGGGACCATGAACAGCTACAAATACAGGGACCGTGAACAGTTACAGATACAAGGACCGTGAACAGTTACAGATAAAGGGACCGTGAACAGCTATTGATACAGGGACCGTGAACAGTTACAGATACAGGGACCATGAAAATTCACAGATACAAGGATCATGAACAGTTACAAATACAGGGACCGTAAAGAGTTACAATTACAGGGACCGTGAACAGTTACAGAGGCAGGGACCATGAACAGTTACAGATGCAGGGACCAGGAACAGTTACAGATACAGGGACCATGAACCTTTACAGATTCAGGGATCGTGAACAGTTACAGATACAGGGACCATGAACAGTTACAGATACAGGGACCGTGAACAGTTACAGATACAGGGACCTTGAACAGCTACTGATACAGGGACCGTGAACAGTTACAGATACAGGGACCGTGAACAGTTACAGATACAGGGACCGTGAACAGTTACAGATACAGCGACCCTGAAGAGTTACAAATACAAGGACTGTGAACAGCGACTGATACAGGGAACGTGAACAGTTACACATACAGGGACCGTGAACAGTTACAGATACAGGGATCGGGAACAGTTACAGATACAGGGATCGGGAACAGTTACAGATACAGGGATCGGGAACAGTTACAGATACAGGGACCGTAAACAGTTACAAATACAGGGACCGTGAACAGTTACAGATACAGGGACAATGAACAGTTACAGATACAGGGACAGTGAACAGTTACAGATACAGGGACCATGAACAGTTACAATACAGGAACGGTGAACAGTTACAAATACAGGGGCCGTAAACAGTTACAAATATAGGGGCGTAAACAGTTACAAATACAGGGACCGTGAACATTTACAGATGCAGGGACCATGAACAGTTACAGATACAGGGACCGTGAACAGTTACAAATACAGGGACCATGAACAGTTACAGTTACAGGGACCGTGAAGAGTTACAATTACAGGGATCGTGAACAGTTACAAATACAGGGACTGTGAACAGTTACAGATGAAGGGACCATGAACATTTCCAGATGCAGGGACCATGAACATTTACAGATACAGTGACCGTGAACAGTTACAGATTCTGGGATCGTGAACAGTTACAGATACAGGGACCATGAACAGTTACAGATACAGGGATCGTGAACAGTTACAAATACAGGGACCATGAACAGTTACAATTACAGGGACCGTGAAAGTTACAATTACAGAGACCCTAAACAGTTACAAATACTGGGACCGTGAACAGTTACAGATGCAGGGACCATGAACAGTTACAGATGCAGGGACCATGAACAGTTACAGGTACAGGGACCGTGAACAATTACAGATTCAGGGATCGTGAACAGTTACAGATACAGGGACCATGAACTGTAGGACCGTGAACAATTACAGATTCAGGGATCGTGAACAGTTACAGATACAGGGACCATGAACTGTTACAGGTACAGGGACCGTGAACAGTTACAAATTCAGGGACCGTGAACAGCTACAGATACAGCGACCATGAACAGTTACAAATACAAGGACTGTGAACGGCTACTGATACAGGGACCGTGAACATTTACCGATACAGGGACCGTGAACAGTTACAGATACAGGGATCGGGAACATTTACAGATACAGGGCTCGTGAACAGTTACAGATACAGGGATCGGGAACAGTTACAGATACAGGGACCATGAACAGTTACAGATACAGGGACCGTGAACAGTTACAAATACAGGGACCGTGAACAGTTACAAATACAGGGACCGTAAACAGTTACAAATACAGGGACCGTGAACAGTTACAAATTCAGGCACCGTGAACAGCTACAGATACAGCGACCATGAACAGTTACAAATACAGGGTCCGTGAACAGTTACAGATTCAGGGACCGTGAACAGCTACAAATACAGGGACCGTGAACAGTTACAGATAAAGGGACCGTGAACAGTTACAGATGAAGGGACCGTGAACAGCTACTGATACAGGGACCGTGAACAGTTACAGATACGGGGACCGTGAAAAGTCACAGTTACAAGGACCATGAACAGTTACAAATACAGGGACCGTGAACAGTTACAAATACAGGAACCGTGAACAGTTACAGATGCAGGGACTATGAACAGTTACAGATGCAGGGACCATGAACAGTTACAGATACAGGGACCATGAACAGTTACAGATGCAGGGAACATGAACAGTTACAGATACAGGGACCGTGAACATTTACAGATTCAGGGATCGTGAACAGTTACAGATACAGGGACCATGAACAGTTACAGATACAGGGACCGTGAACAGTTACAGATACAGGGACCTTGAACAGCTACTGATACAGGGACCGTGAACAGTTACAGATACAGGGACCGTGAACAGTTACAGATACAGGGACCGTGAACAGTTACAGATACAACGACCCTGAAGAGTTACAAATACAAGGACTGTGAACAGCGACTGATACAGGGAACGTGAACAGTTACAGATACAGGGACCGTGAACAGTTACAGATACAGGGATCGGGAACATTTACAGATACAGGGATCGGGAACAGTTACAGATACAGGGATCGGGAACAGTTACAGATACAGGGACCGTAAACAGTTACAAATACAGGGACCGTGAACAGTTACAGATACAGGGACCATGAACAGTTACAAATACAGGGGCCGTAAACAGTTACAAATATAGGGGCGTAAACAGTTACAAATACAGGGACCGTGAACATTTACAGATGCAGGGACCATGAACAGTTATGGATACAGGGACCGTGAACAGTTACAGATACAGGGACCGTGAACAGTTACAAATACAGGGACCATGAACAGTTACAGTTACAGGGACCGTGAAGAGTTACAATTACAGGGATCGTGAACAGTTACAAATACAGGGACTGTGAACAGTTACAGATGCAGGGACCATGAACACTTCCAGATGCAGGGACCATGACATTTACAGATACAGTGACCGTGAACAGTTACAGATTCTGGGATCGTGAACAGTTACAGATACAGGGACCATGAACAGTTACAGATACAGGGATCGTGAACAGTTACAAATACAGGGACCATGAACAGTTACAATTACAGGGACCGTGAAAGTTACAATTACAGAGACCCTAAACAGTTACAAATACTGGGACCGTGAACAGTTACAGATGCAGGGACCATGAACAGTTACAGATGCAGGGACCATGAACAGTTACACATACAGGGACCGTGAACAGTTACAGATTCAGGGATCGTGAACAGTTACAGATACAGGCACCATGAACTGCTACAGATACAGGGACCGTGAACAGTTACAAATTCAGGGACCGTGAACAGTTACAGATACAGCGACCGTGAACAGCTACAAATACAGGGACCTGTGAACGGCTACTGATACAGGGACCGTGAACAGTTACCAATACAGGGACCGTGAACAGTTACAGATACAGGGATCGGGAACATTTACAGATACAGGGATCGTGAACAGTTACAGATACAGGGATCGGGAACAGTTACAGGTACAGGGACCATGAACAGTTACAGATACAGGGACCGTGAACAGTTACAAATACAGGGACCATGAACAGTTACAGATACAGGGACCGTGAACAGTTACAAATACAGGGACCATGAACAGTTACAAATACAGGGACCGTAAACAGTTACAAATACAGGGACCGTGAACAGTTACAAATTCAGGCACCGTGAACAGCTACAGATACAGCGACCATGAACAGTTACAAATACAGGGTCCGTGAACAGTTACAGATTCAGGGACCGTGAACAGCTACAAATACAGGGACCGTGAACAGTTACAGATACAGGGACCGTGAACAGTTACAGATGAAGGGACCGTGAACAGCTACTGATACAGGGACCCTGAACAGCCACAAATGCAGGGACCGTGAACAGTTACAGATACAGGGACCGTGAACAGTTACAGATAGAGGGACCATGAACAGTTACAGATACAGGGTCCGTGAACAGTTAAAATTACAGGGACCATGAACAGTTACAGATACAGGGACCGTGAACAGTTACAGATACAGGGACCGTGAACAATTACAAATACAGGGACCATGAACAGTTACAGTTACAGGGACCGTGAAGATTTACAATTACAGGGATCGTGAACAGTTACAAATACAGGGACTGTGAACAGTTACAGATGCAGGGACCATGAACATTTCCAGATGCAGGGACCATGGACATTTACAGATACAGTGACCGTGAACAGTTACAGATTCTGGGATCGTGAACAGTTACAGATACAGGGACCATGAACAGTTACAGATACAGGGATCGTGAACAGTTACAAATACAGGGACCATGAACAGTTACAATTACAGGGACCGTGAAAGTTACAATTACAGAGACCCTAAACAGTTACAAATACTGGGACCGTGAACAGTTACAGATGCAGGGACCATGAACAGTTACAGACGCAGGGACAATGAACAGTTACAGATACAGGGACCGTGAACAGTTACAGATTCAGGGATCGTGAACAGTTACAGATACAGGGACCATGAACTGTTACAGGTACAGGGACCGTGAACAGTTACAAATTCAGGGACCGTGAACAGCTACAGATACAGCGACCATGAACAGTTACAAATACAATGACTGTGAACGGCTACTGATACAGGGACCGTGAACAGTTACCAATACAGGGACCGTGAACAGTTACAGATACAGGGATCGGGAACATTTACAGATACAGGGATCGTGAACAGTTACAGATACAGGGATCGGGAACAGTTACAGATACAGGGACCATGAACAGTTACAGATACAGGGACCGTGAACAGTTACAAATACAGGGACCGTGAACAGTTACAAATACAGGGACCGTAAACAGTTACAAATACAGGGTCCGTGAACAGTTACAGATTCAGGGACCGTGAACAGCTACAAATACAGGGACCGTGAACAGTTACAGATACAGGGACCGTGAACAGTTACAGATGAAGGGACCGTGAACAGCTACTGATACAGGGACTGTGAACAGCCACAAATGCAGGGACCGTGAACAGTTACAGATAAAGGGACCGTGAACAGTTACAGATAGAGGGACCATGAACAGTTACAGATACAGGGTCCGTGAACAGTTACAATTACAGGGACCATGAACAGTTACAGATACAGGGTCTGTGAAGAGCCACAAATGCAGGGACCGTGAACAGTTACAAATACAGGGACTGTGAACAGTTACAGATACAGGGACCGTGAACAGTTACAATTACAGGGACCGTGAACAGTTACAGATACAGGGACCGTGAAAGCCACAAATACAGGGACCGTGAACAGCCACAAATGCAGGGACCGTGAACATTTACAGATAGAGGGACCGTGAACAGTTACAGATACAGGGACCATGAACAGTTACAGATACAGGGGCAGTGAACATTTACAGATACAGGGACCGTGAACAGTTACAGATACAACGACCGTGAACAGTTACAGATACAACGACCGTGAACAGTTACAGATACAACGACCGTGAACAGTTACAGATACAGGGACTGTGAACAGTTACAGATACAGGGAAGATGAACAGTTACAGATACAGGGACCGTGAACAGTTACAAATACAGGGACCGTGAACAGTTACAAATACAGGGACCGTAAACAGTTACAAATACAGGGACCGTGAACAGTTACAAATTCAGGGACCGTGAACAGCTACAGATACAGCGACCATGAACAGTTACAAATACAGGGACCGTAAACAGTTACAGATTCAGGGACCATGAACAGCTACAAATACAGGGACCGTGAACAGTTACAGATACAAGGACCGTGAACAGTTACAGATAAAGGGACCGTGAACAGCTATTGATACAGGGACCGTGAACAGTTACAGATACAGGGACCGTGAAAATTCACAGATACAAGGATCATGAACAGTTACAAATACAGGGACCGTAAACAGTTACAATTACAGGGACCGTGAACAGTTACAGAGGCAGGGACCATGAACAGTTACAGATACAGGGACCAGGAACAGTTACAGATACAGGGACCATGAACCTTTACAGATTCAGGGATCGTGAACAGTTACAGATACAGGGACCATGAACAGTTACAGATACAGGGACCGTGAACAGTTACAGATACAGGGACCTTGAACAGCTACTGATACAGGGACCGTGAACAGTTACAGATACAGGGACCGTGAACAGTTACAGATACAGGGACCGTGAACAGTTACAGATACAGGGATCGGGAACATTTACAGATACAGGGATCGGGAACAGTTACAGATACAGGGATCGGGAACAGTTACAGATACAGGGACCGTAAACAGTTACAAATACAGGGACCGTGAACAGTTACAGATACAGGGACAATGAACAGTTACAGATACAGGGACAGTGAACAGTTCCAGATACAGGGACCATGAACAGTTACAAATACAGGAACGGTGAACAGTTACAAATACAGGGGCCGTAAACAGTTACAAATATAGGGGCGTAAACAGTTACAAATACAGGGACCGTAAACATTTACAGATGCAGGGACCATGAACAGTTACAGATACAGGGACCGTGAACAGTTACAGATACAGGGACCGTGAACAGTTACAAATACAGGGACCATGAACAGTTACAGTTACAGGGACCGTGAAGAGTTACAATTACAGGGATCGTGAACAGTTACAAATACAGGGACTGTGAACAGTTACAGATGCAGGGACCCATGAACATTTCCAGATGCAGGGACCATGAACATTTACAGATACAGTGACCGTGAACAGTTACAGATTTTGGGATCGTGAACAGTTACAGATACAGGGATCATGAACAGTTACAGATACAGGGATCGTGAACAGTTACAAATACAGGGACCATGAACAGTTACAATTACAGGGACCGTGAAAGTTACAATTACAGAGACCCTAAACAGTTACAAATACTGGGACCGTGAACAGTTACAGATGCAGGGACCATGAACAGTTACAGATGCAGGGACCATGAACAGTTACAGATACAGGGACCGTGAACAGTTACAGATTCAGGGATCGTGAACAGTTACAGATACAGGGACCATGAACTGTTACAGATACAGGGACCGTGAGCAGTTACAAATTCAGGGACCGTGAACAGCTACAGATACAGCGACCATGAACAGTTACAAATACAAGGACTGTGAACGGCTACTGATACAGGGACCGTGAACAGTTACCGATACAGGGACCGTGAACAGTTACAGATACAGGGATCGGGAACAGTTACAGATACAGGGATCGTGAACAGTTACAGATACAGGGATCGGGAACAGTTACAGATACAGGGACCATGAACAGTTACAGATACAGGGACCGTGAACAGTTACAAATACAGGGACCGTGAACAGTTACAAATACAGGGACCGTGAACAGTTACAAATTCAGGCACCGTGAACAGCTACAGATACAGCGACCATGAACAGTTACAAATACAGGGTCCGTGAACAGTTACAGATTTAGGGACCGTGAACAGCTACAAATACAGGGACCGTGAACAGTTACAGATACAAGGACCGTGAACAGTTACAGATAAAGGGACCGTGAACAGCTACTGATACAGGGACCGTGAACAGTTACAGATACAGGGACCGTGAAATGTCACAGTTACAAGCACCATGAACAGTTACAAATACAGGGACCGTGAACAGTTACAAATACAGGGACCGTGAACTGTTACAGATGCAGGGACCATGAACAGTTACAAATACAGGAACGGTGAACAGTTACAAATACAGGGGCCGTAAACAGTTACAAATATAGGGGCGTAAACAGTTACAAATACAGGGACCGTGAACATTTACAGATGCAGGGACCATGAACAGTTACAGATACAGGGACCGTGAACAGTTACAGATACAGGGACCGTGAACCCTTACAAATACAGGGACCATGAACAGTTACAGTTACAGGGACCGTGAAGAGTTACAATTACAGGGATCGTGAACAGTTACAAATACAGGGACTGTGAACAGTTACAGATGCAGGGACCATGAACATTTCCAGATGCAGGGACCATGAACATTTACAGATACAGTGACCGTGAACAGTTACAGATTCTGGGATCGTGAACAGTTACAGATACAGGGACCATGAACAGTTACAGATACAGGGATCGTGAAAGTTACAATTACAGAGACCCTAAACAGTTACAAATACTGGGACCGTGAACAGTTACAGATGCAGGGACCATGAACAGTTACAGATGCAGGGACCATGAACAGTTACAGATACAGGGACCGTGAACAGTTACAGATTCAGGGATCGTGAACAGTTACAGATACAGGGACCATGAACTGTTACAGGTACAGGGACCGTGAACAGTTTCAAATTCAGGGACCGTGAACAGCTACAGATACAGCGACCATGAACAGTTACAAATACAAGGACTGTGAACGGCTACTGATGCAGGGACCGTGAACAGTTACCGATACAGGGACCGTGAACAGTTACAGATACAGGGATCGGGAACATTTACAGATACAGGGATCGTGAACAGTTACAGATACAGGGATCGGGAACAGTTACAGATACAGGGACCATGAACAGTTACAGATACAGGGACCGTGAACAGTTACAAATACAGGGACCGTGAACAGTTACAAATACAGGGACCGTAAACAGTTACAAATACAGGGACCGTGAACAGTTACAAATTCAGGCACCGTGAACAGCTACAGATACAGCGACCATGAACAGTTACAAATACAGGGTCCGTGAACAGTTACAGATTCAGGGACCGTGAACAGCTACAAATACAGGGACCGTGAACAGTTACAGATACAGGGACCGTGAACAGTTACAGATGAAGGGACCGTGAACAGCTACTGATACAGGGACCGTGAACAGTTACAGATACAGGGACCGTGAAAAGTCACAGTTACAAGGACCATGAACAGTTACAAATACAGGGACCGTGAACAGTTACAAATACAGGAACCGTGAACAGTTACAGATGCAGGGACCATGAACAGTTACAGATGCAGGGACCATGAACAGTTACAGATACAGGGACCATGAACAGTTACAGATGCAGGGACCATGAACAGTTACAGATACAGGGACCGTGAACAGTTACAGATTCAGGGATCGTGAACATTTACATATACAGGGACCATGAACAGTTACAGATACAGGGACCGTGAACAGTTACAGATACAGGGACCTTGAACAGCTACTGATACAGGGACCGTGAACAGTTACAGATACAGGGACCGTGAACAGTTACAGATACAGGGACCATGAACAGTTACAGATACAGGGACCGTGAACAGTTACAGATACAGGGACCGTGAACAGTTACAGATACAGCGACCCTGAAGAGTTACAAATACAAGGACTGTGAACAGCGACTGATACAGGGAACGTGAACAGTTACACATACAGGGACCGTGAACAGTTACAGATACAGGGATCGGGAACAGTTACAGATACAGGGATCGGGAACAGTTACAGATACAGGGATCGGGAACAGTTACAGATACAGGGACCGTAAACAGTTACAAATACAGGGACCGTGAACAGTTACAGATACAGGGACAATGAACAGTTACAGATACAGGGACAGTGAACAGTTACAGATACAGGGACCATGAACAGTTACAAATACAGGAACGGTGAACAGTTACAAATACAGGGGCCGTAAACAGTTACAAATATAGGGGCGTAAACAGTTACAAATACAGGGACCGTGAACATTTACAGATGCAGGGACCATGAACAGTTACAGATACAGGGACCGTGAACAGTTACAGATACAGGGACCGTGAACAGTTACAAATACAGTGACCATGAACAGTTACAGTTACAGGGACCGTGAAGAGTTACAATTACAGGGATCGTGAACAGTTACAAATACAGGGACTGTGAACAGTTACAGATGCAGGGACCATGAACATTTCCAGATGCAGGGACCATGAACATTTACAGATACAGTGACCGTGAACAGTTACAGATTCTGGGATCGTGAACAGTTACAGATACAGGGACCATGAACAGTTACAGATACAGGGATCGTGAACAGTTACAAATACAGGGACCATGAACAGTTACAATTACAGGGACCGTGAAAGTTACAATTACAGAGACCCTAAACAGTTACAAATACTGGGACCGTGAACAGTTACAGATGCAGGGACCAAGAACAGTTACAGATGCAGGGACCATGAACAGTTACAGATACAGGGACCGTGAACAGTTACAGATTCAGGGATCGTGAACAGTTACAGATACAGGGACCATGAACTGTTACAAATACAGGGACCGTGAACAGCTACAAATACAGGGACCGTGAACAGTTACAGATACAGGGACCGTGAACAGTTACAGATGAAGGGACCGTGAACAGCTACTGATACAGGGACTGTGAACAGCCACAAATGCAGGGACCGTGAACAGTTACAGATAAAGGGACCGTGAACAGTTACAGATAGAGGGACCATGAACAGTTACAGATACAGGGGCCGTGAACAGTTACAATTAAAGGGACCATGAACAGTTACAGATACAGGGTCTGTGAAGAGCCACAAATGCAGGGACCGTGAACAGTTACAAATACAGGGACTGTGAACAGTTACAGATACAGGGACCGTGAACAGTTACAATTACAGGGACCGTGAACAGTTACAGATACAGGGACCGTGAAAGCCACAAATACAGGGACCGTGAACAGCCACAAATGCAGGGACCGTGAACATTTACAGATAGAGGGACCGTGAACAGTTACAGATACAGGGACCATGAACAGTTACAGATACAGGGGCAGTGAACATTTACAGATACAGGGACCGTGAACAGTTACAGATACAACGACCGTGAACAGTTACAGATACAACGACCGTGAACAGTTACATATACAACGACCGTGAACAGTTACAGATACAGGGACCGTGAACAGTTACAGATACAGGGAAGATGAACAGTTACAGATACAGGGACCGTGAACAATTACAAATACAGGGACCGTGAACAGTTACAAATACAGGGACCGTAAACAGTTACAAATACAGGGACCGTGAACAGTTACAAATTCAGGGCCCGTGAACAGCTACAGATACAGCGACCATGAACAGTTACAAATACAGGGACCGTAAACAGTTACAGATTCAGGGACCATGAACAGCTACAAATACAGGGACCGTGAACAGTTACAGATACAAGGACCGTGAACAGTTACAGATAAAGGGACCGTGAACAGCTATTGATACAGGGACCGTGAACAGTTACAGATACAGGGACCGTGAAAATTCACAGATACAAGGATCATGAACAGTTACAAATACAGGGATTTAAACAGTTACAATTACAGGGACCGTGAACAGTTACAGAGGTAGGGACCATGAACAGTTACAGATGCAGGGACCAGGAACAGTTAGAGATACAGGGACCATGAACCTTTACAGATTCAGGGATCGTGAACAGTTACAGATACAGGGACAATGAACAGTTACAGATACAGGGACCGTGAACAGTTACAGAAACAGGGACCTTGAACAGCTACTGATACAGGGACCGTGAACAGTTACAGATACAGGGACTGTGAACAGTTACAGATACAGGGACCGTGAACAGTTACAGATACAGCGACCATGAACAGTTACAAATACAAGGACTGTGAACAGCGACTGATACAGGGAACGTGAACAGTTACACATACAGGGACCGTGAACAGTTACAGATACAGGGATCGGGAACAGTTACAGATACAGGGATCGGGAACAGTTACAGATACAGGGATCGGGAACAGTTACAGATACAGGGACCGTAAACAGTTACAAATACAGGGACCGTGAACAGTTACAGATACAGGGACAATGAACAGTTACAGATACAGGGACAGTGAACAGTTACAGATACAGGGACCATGAACAGTTACAAATACAGGAACGGTGAACAGTTACAAATACAGGGGCCGTAAACAGTTACAAATATAGGGGCGTAAACAGTTACAAATACAGGGACCGTGAACATTTACAGATGCAGGGACCATGAACAGTTACAGATACAGGGACCGTGAACAGTTACAGATACAGGGACCGTGAACAGTTACAAATACAGTGACCATGAACAGTTACAGTTACAGGGACCGTGAAGAGTTACAATTACAGGGATCGTGAACAGTTACAAATACAGGGACTGTGAACAGTTACAGATGCAGGGACCATGAACATTTCCAGATGCAGGGACCATGAACATTTACAGATACAGTGACCGTGAACAGTTACAGATTCTGGAATCGTGAACAGTTACAGATACAGGGACCATGAACAGTTACAGATACAGGGATCGTGAACAGTTACAAATACAGGGACCATGAACAGTTACAATTACAGGGACCGTGAAAGTTACAATTACAGAGACCCTAAACAGTTACAAATACTGGGACCGTGAACAGTTACAGATGCAGGGACCATGAACAGTTACAGATGCAGGGACCATGAGCAGTTACAGATACAGGGACCGTGAACAGTTACAGATTCAGGGATCGTGAACAGTTACAGATACAGGGACCATGAACTGTTACAGATACAGGGACCGTGAGCAGTTACAAATTCAGGGACCGTGAACAGCTACAGATACAGCGACCATGAACAGTTACAAATACAAGGACTGTGAACGGCTACTGATACAGGGACCGTGAACAGTTACCGATACAGGGACCGTGAACAGTTACTGATACAGGGACCGTGAACAGTTACCGATACAGGGATCGGGAACATTTACAGATACAGGGATCGTGAACAGTTACAGATACAGGGATCGGGAACAGTTACAGATACAGGGACCATGAACAGTTACAGATACAGGGACCGTGAACAGTTACAAATACAGGGACCGTGAACAGTTACAAATACAGGGACCGTGAACAGTTACAAATTCAGGCACCGTGAACAGCTACAGATACAGCGACCATGAACAGTTACAAATACAGGGTCCGTGAACAGTTACAGATTTAGGGACCGTGAACAGCTACAAATACAGGGACCGTGAACAGTTACAGATACAGGGACCGTGAACAGTTACAGATAAAGGGACCGTGAACAGCTACTGATACAGGGACCGTGAACAGTTACAGATACAGGGACCGTGAAATGTCACAGTTACAAGCACCATGAACAGTTACAAATACAGGGACCGTGAACAGTTACAAATACAGGGACAATGAACAGTTACAGATACAGGGACAGTGAACAGTTACAGATGCAGGGACCATGAACAGTTACAAATACAGGAACGGTGAACAGTTGCAAATACAGGGGCCGTAAACAGTTACAAATATAGGGGCGTAAACAGTTACAAATACAGGGACCGTGAACATTTACAGATGCAGGGACCATGAACAGTTACAGATACAGGGACCGTGAACAGTTACAGATACAGGGACCGTGAACCCTTACAAATACAGGGACCATGAACAGTTACAGTTACAGGGACCGTGAAGAGTTACAATTACAGGGATCGTGAACAGTTACAAATACAGGGACTGTGAACAGTTACAGATGCAGGGACCATGAACATTTCCAGATGCAGGGACCATGAACATTTACAGATACAGTGACCGTGAACAGTTACAGATTCTGGGATCGTGAACAGTTACAGATACAGGGACCATGAACAGTTACAGATACAGGGATCGTGAAAGTTACAATTACAGAGACCCTAAACAGTTACAAATACTGGGACCGTGAACAGTTACAGATGCAGGGACCATGAACAGTTACAGATGCAGGGACCATGAACAGTTACAGATACAGGGACCGTGAACAGTTACAGATTCAGGGATCGTGAACAGTTACAGATACAGGGACCATGAACTGTTACAGGTACAGGGACCGTGAACAGTTACAAATTCAGGGACCGTGAACAGCTACAGATACAGCGACCATGAACAGTTACAAATACAAGGACTGTGAACGGCTACTGATGCAGGGACCGTGAACAGTTACCGATACAGGGACCGTGAACAGTTACAGATACAGGGATCGGGAACATTTACAGATACAGGGATCGTGAACAGTTACAGATACAGGGATCGGGAACAGTTACAGATACAGGGACCATGAACAGTTACAGATACAGGGACCGTGAACAGTTACAAATACAGGGACCGTGAACAGTTACAAATACAGGGACCGTAAACAGTTACAAATACAGGGACCGTGAACAGTTACAAATTCAGGCACCGTGAACAGCTACAGATACAGCGACCATGAACAGTTACAAATACAGGGTCCGTGAACAGTTACAGATTCAGGGACCGTGAACAGCTACAAATACAGGGACCGTGAACAGTTACAGATACAGGGACCGTGAACAGTTACAGATGAAGGGACCGTGAACAGCTACTGATACAGGGACCGTGAACAGTTACAGATAAAGGGACCGTGAAAAGTCACAGTTACAAGGACCATGAACAGTTACAAATACAGGGACCGTGAACAGTTAAAAATACAGGAACCGTGAACAGTTACAGATGCAGGGACCATGAACAGTTACAGATGCAGGGACCATGAACAGTTACAGATACAGGGACCATGAACAGTTACAGATGCAGGGACCATGAACAGTTACAGATACAGGGACCGTGAACAGTTACAGATTCAGGGATCGTGAACAGTTACAGATACAGGGAACATGAACAGTTACAGATACAGGGACCGTGAACAGTTACAGATACAGGGACCTTGAACAGCTACTGATACAGGGACCTTGAACAGTTACAGATACAGGGACCGTGAACAGTTACAGATACAGGGACCGTGAACAGTTACAGATACAGGGACCGTGAACAGTTACAGATACAGGGACCGTGAACAGTTACAGATACAGCGACCCTGAAGAGTTACAAATACAAGGACTGTGAACAGCGACTGATACAGGGAACGTGAACAGTTACACATACAGGGACCGTGAACAGTTACAGATACAGGGATCGGGAACAGTTACAGATACAGGGATCGGGAACAGTTACAGATACAGGGATCGGGAACAGTTACAGATACAGGGACCATAAACAGTTACAAATACAGGGACCGTGAACAGTTACAGATACAGGGACAATGAACAGTTACAGATACAGGGACAGTGAACAGTTACAGATACAGGGACCATGAACAGTTACAAATACAGGAACGGTGAACAGTTACAAATAAAGGGGCCGTAAACAGTTACAAATATAGGGGCGTAAACAGTTACAAATACAGGGACCGTGAACATTTACAGATGCAGGGACCATGAACAGTTACAGATACAGGGACCGTGAACAGTTACAGATACAGGGACCGTGAACAGTTACAAATACAGTGAGCATGAACAGTTACAGTTACAGGGACCGTGAAGAGTTACAATTACAGGGATCGTGAACAGTTACAAATACAACGACTGTGAACGGCTACTGATACAGGGACCGTGAACAGTTACCGATACAGGGACCGTGAACAGTTACAGATACAGGGATCGGGTACATTTACAGATACAGGGATCGTGAACAGTTACAGATACAGGGATCGGGAACAGTTACAGATACAGGGACCATGAACAGTTACAGATACAGGGACCGTGAACAGTTACAAATACAGGGACCGTGAACAGTTACAAATACAGGGACCGTGAACAGTTACAAATTCAGGCACCGTGAACAGCTACAGATACAGCGACCATGAACAGTTACAAATACAGGGTCCGTGAACAGTTACAGATTTAGGGACCGTGAACAGCTACAAATACAGGGACCGTGAACAGTTAAAAATAAGGGACCGTGAACAGTTACAGATAAAGGGACCGTGAACAGCTACTGATACAGGGACCATGAACCGTTACAGATACAGGGACGGTGAAATGTCACAGTTACAAGCACCATGAACAGTTACAAATACAGGGACCGTGAACAGTTACAAATACAGGGACCGTGAACAGTTACAGATGCAGGGACCATGAACAGTTACAAATACAGGAACGGTGAACAGTTACAAATACAGGGGCCGTAAACAGTTACAAATATAGGGGCGTAAACAGTTACAAATACAGGGACCGTGAACATTTACAGATGCAGGGACCATGAACAGTTACAGATACAGGGACCGTGAACAGTTACAGATACAGGGACCGTGAACCCTTACAAATACAGGGACCATGAACAGTTACAGTTACAGGGACCGTGAAGAGTTACAATTACAGGGATCGTGAACAGTTACAAATACAGGGACTGTGAACAGTTACAGATGCAGGGACCATGAACATTTCCAGATGCAGGGACCATGAACATTTACAGATACAGTGACCGTGAACAGTTACAGATTCTGGGATCGTGAACAGTTACAGATACAGGGACCATGAACAGTTACAGATACAGGGATCGTGAAAGTTACAATTACAGAGACCCTAAACAGTTACAAATACTGGGACCGTGAACAGTTACAGATGCAGGGACCATGAACAGTTACAGATGCAGGGACCATGAACAGTTACACATACAGGGACCGTGAACAGTTACAGATTCAGGGATCGTGAACAGTTACAGATACAGGGACCATGAACTGTTACAGGTACAGGGACCGTGAACAGTTACAAATTCAGGGACCGTGAACAGCTACAGATACAGCGACCATGAACAGTTACAAATACAAGGACTGTGAACGGCTACTGATGCAGGGACCGTGAACAGTTACCGATACAGGGACCGTGAACAGTTACAGATACAGGGATCGGGAACATTTACAGATACAGGGATCGTGAACAGTTACAGATACAGGGATCGGGAACAGTTACAGATACAGGGACCATGAACAGTTACAGATACAGGGACCGTGAACAGTTACAAATACAGGGACCGTGAACAGTTACAAATACAGGGACCGTAAACAGTTACAAATACAGGGACCGTGAACAGTTACAAATTCAGGCACCGTGAACAGCTACAGATACAGCGACCATGAACAGTTACAAATACAGGGTCCGTGAACAGTTACAGATTCAGGGACCGTGAACAGCTACAAATATAGGGACCGTGAACAGTTACAGATACAGGGACCGTGAACAGTTACAGATGAAGGGACCGTGAACAGCTACTGATACAGGGACCGTGAACAGTTACAGATACAGGGACCGTGAAAAGTCACAGTTACAAGCACCATGAACAGTTACAAATACAGGGACCGTGAACTGTTACAAATACAGGAACCGTGAACAGTTACAGATGCAGGGACCATGAACAGTTACAGATGCAGGGACCATGAACAGTTACAGATACAGGGACCATGAACAGTTACAGATGCAGGGACCATGAACAGTTACAGATACAGGGACCGTGAACAGTTACAGATTCAGGGATCGTGAACAGTTACAGATACAGGACCATGAACAGTTACAGATACAGGGACCGTGAACAGTTACAGATACAGCGACCCTGAAGAGTTACAAATACAAGGACTGTGAACAGCGACTGATACAGGGAACGTGAACAGTTACACATACAGGGACCGTGAACAGTTACAGATACAGGGATCGGGAACAGTTACAGATACAGGGATCGGGAACAGTTACAGATACAGGGATCGGGAACAGTTACAGATACAGGGACCGTAAACAGTTACAAATACAGGGACCGTGAACAGTTACAGATACAGGGACAATGAACAGTTACAGATACAGGGACAGTGAACAGTTACAGATACAGGGACCATGAACAGTTACAAATACAGGAACGGTGAACAGTTACAAATACAGGGGCCGTAAACAGTTACAAATATAGGGGCGTCAACAGTTACAAATACAGGGACCGTGAACATTTACAGATGCAGGGACCATGAACAGTTACAGATACAGGGACCGTGAACAGATACAGATTCAGGGATGGTGAACAGTTACAGATACAGGGACCATGAACTGTTACAGATACAGGGACCGTGAACAGCTACAAATACAGGGACCGTGAACAGTTACAGATACAGGGACCGTGAACAGTTACAGATGAAGGGACCGTGAACAGCTACTGATACAGGGACCGTGAACAGCCACAAATGCAGGGACCGTGAACAGTTACAGATAAAGGGACCGTGAACAGTTACAGATAGAGGACCATGAACAGTTACAGATACAGGGTCCGTGAACAGTTACAATTACAGGGACCATGAACAGTTACAGATACAGGGTCTGTGAAGAGCCACAAATGCAGGGACCGTGAACAGTTACAAATACAGGGACTGTGAACAGTTACAGATACAGGGACCGTGAACAGTTACAATTACAGGGACCGTGAACAGTTACAGATACAGGGACCGTGAAAGCCACAAATACAGGGACCGTGAACAGCCACAAATGCAGGGACCGTGAACATTTACAGATAGAGGGACCGTGAACAGTTACAGATACAGGGACCATGAACAGTTACAGATACAGGGGCAGTGAACATTTACAGATACAGGGACCGTGAACAGTTACAGATACAACGACCGTGAACAGTTACAGATACAACGACCGTGAACAGTTACAGATACAACGACCGTGAACAGTTACAGATACAGGGACCGTGAACAGTTACAAATACAGGGACCGTGAACAGTTACAAATACAGGGACCGTAAACAGTTACAAATACAGGGACCGTGAACAGTTACAAATTCAGGGCCCGTGAACAGCTACAGATACAGCGACCATGAACAGTTACAAATTCAGGGACCGTAAACAGTTACAGATTCAGGGACCATGAACAGCTACAAATACAGGGACCGTGAACAGTTACAGATACAAGGACCGTGAACAGTTACAGATAAAGGGACCGTGAACAGCTATTGATACAGGGACCGTGAACAGTTACAGATACAGGGACCGTGAAAATTCACAGATACAAGGATCATGAACAGTTACAAATACAGGGACCGTAAACAGTTACAATTACAGGGACTGTGAACAGTTACAGAGGCAGGGACCATGAACAGTTACAGATGCAGGGACCAGGAACAGTTACAGATACAGGGACCATGAACCTTTACAGATTCAGGGATCGTGAACAGTTACAGATACAGGGACCATGAACAGTTACAGATATAGGGACCGTGAACAGTTACAGATACAGGGACCTTGAACAGCTACTGATACAGGGACCGTGAACAGTTACAGATACAGGGACTGTGAACAGTTACAGATACAGGGACCGTGAACAGTTACAGATACAGCGACCCTGAAGAGTTACAAATACAAGGACTGTGAACAGCGACTGATACAGGGAACGTGAACAGTTACACATACAGGGACCGTGAACAGTTACAGATACAGGGATCGGGAACAGTTACAGATACAGGGATCGGGAACAGTTACAGATACAGGGATCGGGAACAGTTACAGATACAGGGACCGTAAACAGTTACAAATACAGGGACCGTGAACAGTTACAGATACAGGGACAATGAACAGTTACAGATACAGGGACAGTGAACAGTTACAGATACAGGGACCATGAACAGTTACAAATACAGGAACGGTGAACAGTTACAAATACAGGGGCCGTAAACAGTTACAAATATAGGGGCGTAAACAGTTACAAATACAGGGACCGTGAACATTTACAGATGCAGGGACCATGAACAGTTACAGATACAGGGACCGTGAACAGTTACAGATACAGGGACCGTGAACAGTTACAAATACAGTGACCATGAACAGTTACAGTTACAGGGACCGTGAAGAGTTACAATTACAGGGATCGTGAACAGTTACAAATACAGGGACTGTGAACAGTTACAGATGCAGGGACCATGAACATTTCCAGATGCAGGGACCATGAACATTTACAGATACAGTGACCGTGAACAGTTACAGATTCTGGGATCGTGAACAGTTACAGATACAGGGACCATGAACAGTTACAGATACAGGGATCGTGAACAGTTACAAATACAGGGACCATGAACAGTTACAATTACAGGGACCGTGAAAGTTACAATTACAGAGACCCTAAACAGTTACAAATACTGGGACCGTGAACAGTTACAGATGCAGGGACCATGAACAGTTACAGATGCAGGGACCATGAGCAGTTACAGATACAGGGACCGTGAACAGTTACAGATTCAGGGATCGTGAACAGTTACAGATACAGGGACCATGAACTGTTACAGATACAGGGACCGTGAGCAGTTACAAATTCAGGGACCGTGAACAGCTACAGATACAGCGACCATGAACAGTTACAAATACAAGGACTGTGAACGGCTACTGATACAGGGACCGTGAACAGTTACCGATACAGGGACCGTGAACAGTTACTGATACAGGGACCGTGAACAGTTACCGATACAGGGATCGGGAACATTTACAGATACAGGGATCGTGAACAGTTACAGATACAGGGATCGGGAACAGTTACAGATACAGGGACCATGAACAGTTACAGATACAGGGACCGTGAACAGTTACAAATACAGGGACCGTGAACAGTTACAAATACAGGGACCGTGAACAGTTACAAATTCAGGCACCGTGAACAGCTACAGATACAGCGACCATGAACAGTTACAAATACAGGGTCCGTGAACAGTTACAGATTTAGGGACCGTGAACAGCTACAAATACAGGGACCGTGAACAGTTACAGATACAGGGACCGTGAACAGTTACAGATAAAGGGACCGTGAACAGCTACTGATACAGGGACCGTGAACAGTTACAGATACAGGGACCGTGAAATGTCACAGTTACAAGCACCATGAACAGTTACAAATACAGGGACCGTGAACAGTTACAAATACAGGGACCGTGAACAGTTACAGATGCAGGGACCATGAACAGTTACAAATACAGGAACGGTGAACAGTTACAAATACAGGGGCCGTAAACAGTTACAAATATAGGGGCGTAAACAGTTACAAATACAGGGACCGTGAACATTTACAGATGCAGGGACCATGAACAGTTACAGATACAGGGACCGTGAACAGTTACAGATACAGGGACCGTGAACCCTTACAAATACAGGGACCATGAACAGTTACAGTTACAGGGACCGTGAAGAGTTACAATTACAGGGATCGTGAACAGTTACAAATACAGGGACTGTGAACAGTTACAGATACAGGGACCATGAACAGTTACAGATACAGGGACCGTGAACAGTTACAAATACAGGGACCGTGAACAGTTACAAATACAGGGACCGTGAACAGTTACAAATTCAGGCACCGTGAACAGCTACAGATACAGCGACCATGAACAGTTACAAATACAGGGTCCGTGAACAGTTACAGATTTAGGGACCGTGAACAGCTACAAATACAGGGACCGTGAACAGTTAAAAATAAGGGACCGTGAACAGTTACAGATAAAGGGACCGTGAACAGCTACTGATACAGGGACCATGAACCGTTACAGATACAGGGACGGTGAAATGTCACAGTTACAAGCACCATGAACAGTTACAAATACAGGGACCGTGAACAGTTACAAATACAGGGACCGTGAACAGTTACAGATGCAGGGACCATGAACAGTTACAAATACAGGAACGGTGAACAGTTACAAATACAGGGGCCGTAAACAGTTACAAATATAGGGGCGTAAACAGTTACAAATACAGGGACCGTGAACATTTACAGATGCAGGGACCATGAACAGTTACAGATACAGGGACCGTGAACAGTTACAGATACAGGGACCGTGAACCCTTACAAATACAGGGACCATGAACAGTTACAGTTACAGGGACCGTGAAGAGTTACAATTACAGGGATCGTGAACAGTTACAAATACAGGGACTGTGAACAGTTACAGATGCAGGGACCATGAACATTTCCAGATGCAGGGACCATGAACATTTACAGATACAGTGACCGTGAACAGTTACAGATTCTGGGATCGTGAACAGTTACAGATACAGGGACCATGAACAGTTACAGATACAGGGATCGTGAAAGTTACAATTACAGAGACCCTAAACAGTTACAAATACTGGGACCGTGAACAGTTACAGATGCAGGGACCATGAACAGTTACAGATGCAGGGACCATGAACAGTTACAGATACAGGGACCGTGAACAGTTACAGATTCAGGGATCGTGAACAGTTACAGATACAGGGACCATGAACTGTTACAGGTACAGGGACCGTGAACAGTTACAAATTCAGGGACCGTGAACAGCTACAGATACAGCGACCATGAACAGTTACAAATACAAGGACTGTGAACGGCTACTGATGCAGGGACCGTGAACAGTTACCGATACAGGGACCGTGAACAGTTACAGATACAGGGATCGGGAACATTTACAGATACAGGGATCGTGAACAGTTACAGATACAGGGATCGGGAACAGTTACAGATACAGGGACCATGAACAGTTACAGATACAGGGACCGTGAACAGTTACAAATACAGGGACCGTGAACAGTTACAAATACAGGGACCGTAAACAGTTACAAATACAGGGACCGTGAACAGTTACAAATTCAGGCACCGTGAACAGCTACAGATACAGCGACCATGAACAGTTACAAATACAGGGTCCGTGAACAGTTACAGATTCAGGGACCGTGAACACCTACAAATACAGGGACCGTGAACAGTTACAGATACAGGGACCGTGAACAGTTACAGATGAAGGGACCGTGAACAGCTACTGATACAGGGACCGTGAACAGTTACAGATACAGGGACCGTGAAAAGTCACAGTTACAAGGACCATGAACAGTTACAAATACAGGGACCGTGAACAGTTACAAATACAGGAACCGTGAACAGTTACAGATGCAGGGACCATGAACAGTTACAGATGCAGGGACCATGAACAGTTACAGATACAGGGACCATGAACAGTTACAGATGCAGGGACCATGAACAGTTACAGATACAGGGACCATGAACAGTTACAGATTCAGGGATCGTGAACAGTTACAGATACAGGGACCATGAACAGTTACAGATACAGGGACCGTGAACAGTTACAGATACAGGGACCTTGAACAGCTACTGATACAGGGACCGTGAACAGTTACAGATACAGGGACCGTGAACAGTTACAGATACAGGGACCCTGAACAGTTACAGATACAGGGACCGTGAACAGTTACAGATACAGGGACCGTGAACAGTTACAGATACAGCGACCCTGAAGAGTTACAAATACAAGGACTGTGAACAGCGACTGATACAGGGAACGTGAACAGTTACACATACAGGGACCGTGAACAGTTACAGATACAGGGATCGGGAACAGTTACAGATACAGGGATCGGGAACAGTTACAGATACAGGGATCGGGAACAGTTACAGATACAGGGACCGTAAACAGTTACAAATACAGGGACCGTGAACAGTTACAGATACAGGGACAATGAACAGTTACAGATACAGGCACAGTGAACAGTTACAGATACAGGGACCATGAACAGTTACAAATACAGGAACGGTGAACAGTTACAAATACAGGGGCCGTAAACAGTTACAAATATAGGGGCGTAAACAGTTACAAATACAGGGACCGTGAACATTTACAGATGCAGGGACCATGAACAGTTACAGATACAGGGACCGTGAACAGTTACAGATACAGGGACCGTGAACAGTTACAAATACAGTGACCATGAACAGTTACAGTTACAGGGACCGTGAAGAGTTACAATTACAGGGATCGTGAACAGTTACAAATACAGGGACTGTGAACAGTTACAGATGCAGGGACCATGAACATTTCCAGATGCAGGTACCATGAACATTTACAGATACAGTGACCGTGAACAGTTACAGATTCTGGGATCGTGAACAGTTACAGAAACAGGGACCATGAACAGTTACAGATACAGGGATCGTGAACAGTTACAAATACAGGGACCATGAACAGTTACAATTACAGGGACCGTGAAAGTTACAATTACAGAGACCCTAAACAGTTACAAATACTGGGACCGTGAACAGTTACAGATGCAGGGACCATGAACAGTTACAGATGCAGGGACCATGAACAGTTACAGATACAGGGACCGTGAACAGTTACAGATTCAGGGATCGTGAACAGTTACAGATACAGGGACCATGAACTGTTACAGATACAGGGACCGTGAGCAGTTACAAATTCAGGGACCGTGAACTGCTACAGATACAGCGACCATGAACAGTTACAAATACAAGGACTGTGAACGGCTACTGATACAGGGACCGTGAACAGTTACCGATACAGGGACCGTGAACAGTTACAGATACAGGGATCGGGAACATTTACAGATACAGGGATCATGAACAGTTACAGATACAGGGATCGGGAACAGTTACAGATACAGGGACCATGAACAGTTACAGATACAGGGACCGTGAACAGTTACAAATACAGGGACCGTGAACAGTTACAAATACAGGGACCGTAAACAGTTACAAATACAGGGACCGTGAACAGTTACAAATTCAGGCACCGTGAACAGCTACAGATACAGCGACCATGAACAGTTACAAATACAGTGTCCGTGAACAGTTACAGATTCAGGGACCGTGAACAGCTACAAATACAGGGACCGTGAACAGTTACAGATACAGGGACCGTGAACAGTTACAGATAAAGGGACCGTGAACAGCTACTGATACAGGGACCGTGAACAGTTACAGATACAGGGACCGTGAAATGTCACAGTTACAAGCACCATGAACAGTTACAAATACAGGGACCGTGAACAGTTACAAATACAGGGACCGTGAACAGTTACAGATGCAGGGACCATGAACAGTTACAAATACAGGAACGGTGAACAGTTACAAATACAGGGGCCGTAAACAGTTACAAATATAGGGGCGTAAACATTTACAAATACAGGGACCGTGAACATTTACAGATGCAGGGACCATGAACAGTTACAGATACAGGGACTGTGAACAGTTACAGATACAGGGACCGTGAACCCTTACAAATACAGGGACCATGAACAGTTACAGTTACAGGGACCGTGAAGAGTTACAATTACAGGGATCGTGAACAGTTACAAATACAGGGACTGTGAACAGTTACAGATGCAGGGACCATGAACATTTCCAGATGCAGGGACCATGAACATTTACAAATACAGTGACCGTGAACAGTTACAGATTCTGGGATCGTGAACAGTTACAGATATAGGGACCATGAACAGTTACAGATACAGGGATCGTGAAAGTTACAATTACAGAGACCCTAAACAGTTACAAATACTGGGACCGTGAACAGTTACAGATGCAGGGACCATGAACAGTTACAGATGCAGGGACCATGAACAGTTACAGATACAGGGACCGTGAACAGTTACAGATTCAGGGATCGTGAACAGTTACAGATACAGGGACCATGAACTGTTACAGGTACAGGGACCGTGAACAGTTACAAATTCAGGGACCGTGAACAGCTACAGATACAGCGACCATGAACAGTTACAAATACAAGGACTGTGAACGGCTACTGATGCAGGGACCGTGAACAGTTACCGATACAGGGACCGTGAACAGTTACAGATAAGGGATCGGGAACATTTACAGATACAGGGATCGTGAACAGTTACAGATACAGGGATCGGGAACAGTTACAGATACAGGGACCATGAACAGTTACAGATACAGGGACCGTGAACAGTTACAAATACAGGGACCGTGAACAGTTACAAATACAGGGACCGTAAACAGTTACAAATACAGGGACCGTGAACAGTTACAAATTCAGGCACCGTGAACAGCTACAGATACAGCGACCATGAACAGTTACAAATACAGGGTCCGTAAACAGTTACAGATTCAGGGACCGTGAACAGCTACAAATACAGGGACCGTGAACAGTTACAGATACAGGGACCGTGAACAGTTACAGATGAAGGGACCGTGAACAGCTACTGATACAGGGACATTGAACAGTTACAGATACAGGGACCGTGAAAAGTCACAGTTACAAGGACCATGAACAGTTACAAATACAGGGACCGTGAACAGTTACAAATACAGGAACCGTGAACAGTTACAGATGCAGGGACCATGAACAGTTACAGATGCAGGGACCATGAACAGTTACAGATACAGGGACCATGAACAGTTACAGATGCAGGGACCATGAACAGTTACAGATACAGGGACCGTGAACAGTTACAGATTCAGGGATCGTGAACAGTTACAGATTTAGGGACCATGAACAGTTACAGATACAGGGACTGTGAACAGTTACAGATTCAGGGATCGTGAACAGTTACAGATACAGGGACCATGAACTGTTACAGATACAGGGACCGGGAGCAGTTACAAATTCAGGGACCGTGAACAGCTACAGATACAGCGACCATGAACAGTTACAAATACAAGGACTGTGAACGGCTACTGATACAGGGACCGTGAACAGTTACCGATACAGGGACCGTGAACAGTTACAGATACAGGGATCGGGAACATTTACAGATACAGGGATCGTGAACATTTACAGATACAGGGATCGGGAACAGTTACAGATACAGGGACCATGAACAGTTACAGATACAGGGACCGTGAACAGTTACAAATACAGGGACCGTGAACAGTTACAAATAAAGGGACCGTAAACAGTTACAAATACAGGGACCGTGAACAGTTACAAATTCAGGCACCGTGAACAGCTACAGATACAGCGACCATGAACAGTTAAAAATACAGGGTCCGTGAACAGTTACAGATTCAGGGACCGTGAACAGCTACAAATACAGGGACCGTGAACAGTTACAGATACAGGGAGCGTGAACAGTTACAGATAAAGGGACCGTGAACAGCTACTGATACAGGGACCGTGAACAGTTACAGATACAGGGACCGTGAAATGTCACAGTTACAAGCACCATGAACAGTTACAAATACAGGGACCGTGAACAGTTACAGATACAGGGACCGTGAACAGTTACAGATGCAGGGACCATGAACAGTTACAAATACAGGAACGGTGAACAGTTACAAATACAGGGGCCGTAAACAGTTACAAATATAGGGGCGTAAACAGTTACAAATACAGGGACCGTGAACATTTACAGATGCAGGGACCATGAACAGTTACAGATACAGGGACCGTGAACCCTTACAAATACAGGGACCATGAACAGTTACAGTTACAGGGACCGTGAAGAGTTACAATTACAGGGATCGTGAACAGTTACAAATACAGGGACTGTGAACAGTTACAGATGCAGGGACCATGAACATTTCCAGATGCAGGGACCATGAACATTTACAGATACAGTGACCGTGAAAAGTTACAGATTCTGGGATCGTGAACAGTTACAGATACAGGGACCATGAACAGTTACAGATACAGGGATCGTGAAAGTTACAATTACAGAGACCCTAAACAGTTACAAATACTGGGACCGTGAACAGTTACAGATGCAGGGACCATGAACAGTTACAGATGCAGGGACCATGAACAGTTACAGATACAGGGACCGTGAACAGTTACAGATTCAGGGATCGTGAACAGTTACAGATACAGGGACCATGAACTGTTACAGGTACAGGGACCGTGAACAGTTACAAATTCAGGGACCGTGAACAGCTACAGATACAGCGACCATGAACAGTTACAAATACAAGGACTGTGAACGGCTACTGATGCAGGGACCGTGAACAGTTACCGATAAAGGGACCGTGAACAGTTACAGATACAGGGATCGGGAACATTTACAGATACAGGGTTCGTGAACAGTTACAGATACAGGGATCGGGAACAGTTACAGATACAGGGACCATGAACAGTTACAGATACAGGGACCGTGAACAGTTACAAATACAGGGACCGTAAACAGTTACAAATACAGGGACCGTGAACAGTTACAAATTCAGGCACCGTGAACAGCTACAGATACAGCGACCATGAACAGTTACAAATACAGGGTCCGTGAACAGTTACAGATTCAGGGACCGTGAACAGCTACAAATACAGGGACCGTGAACAGTTACAGATACAGGGACCGTGAACAGTTACAGATGAAGGGACCGTGAACAGCTACTGATACAGGGACCGTGAACAGTTACAGATACAGGGACCGTGAAAAGTCACAGTTACAAGGACCATGAACAGTTACAAATACAGGGACCGTGAACAGTTACAAATACAGGAACCGTGAACAGTTACAGATGCAGGGACCATGAACAGTTACAGATGCAGGGACCATGAACAGTTACAGATACATGGACCGTGAACACTTACAAATACAGGGACCATGAACAGCTACTGATACAGGGACCGTGAACAGTTACAGATACAGGGACCGTGAACAGTTACAGATACAGGGACCGTGAACAGTTACAGATACAGCGACCCTGAAGAGTTACAAATACAAGGACTGTGAACAGCGACTGATACAGGGAACGTGAACAGTTACAGATACAGGGACCGTGAACAGTTACAGATACAGGGATCGGGAACAGTTACAGATACAGGGATCGGGAACAGTTACAGATACAGGGATCGGGAACAGTTACAGATACAGGGACCGTAAACAGTTACAAATACAGGGACCGTGAACAGTTACAGATACAGGGACAATGAACAGTTACAGATACAGGGACAGTGAACAGTTACAGATACAGGGACCATGAACAGTTACAAATACAGGGACCGTGAACAGTTACAGACACAGGGACCGTGAACAGTTACAAATACAGGGGCCGTAAACAGTTACAAATATAGGGGCGTAAACAGTTACAAATACAGGGACCGTGAACATTTACAGATGCAGGGACCATGAACAGTTACAGATACAGGGACCGTGAACAGTTACAGATACAGGGACCGTGAACAGTTACAAATACAGGGACCATGAACAGTTACAGTTACAGGGACCGTGAAGAGTTACAATTACAGGGATCGTGAACAGTTACAAATACAGGGACTGTGAACAGTTACAGATGCAGGGACCATGAACACTTCCAGATGCAGGGACCATGAACATTTACAGATACAGTGACCGTGAACAGTTACAGATTCTGGGATCGTGAACAGTTACAGATACAGGGACCATGAACAGTTACAGATACAGGGATCGTGAACAGTTACAAATACAGGGACCATGAATAGTTACAATTACAGGGACCGTGAAAGTTACAATTACAGAGACCCTAAACAGTTACAAATACTGGGACCGTGAACAGTTACAGATACAGGGACCGTGAACAGTTACAAATACAGGGGCCGTAAACAGTTACAAATATAGGGGCGTAAACAGTTACAAATACAGGGACCGTGAACATTTACAGATGCAGGGACCATGAACAGTTACAGATACAGGGACCGTGAACAGTTACAGATACAGGGACCGTGAACAGTTACAAATAAAGGGACCATGAACAGTTACAGTTACAGGGACCGTGAAGAGTTACAATTACAGGGATCGTGAACAGTTACAAATACAGGGACCATGAACAGTTACAGATACAGGGACCGTGAACAGTTACAGATTCAGGGATCGTGAACAGTTACAGATACAGGGACCATGAACAGTTACAGATACAGGGACCGTGAACAGTTACCGATACAGGGACCATGAACAGTTACAAATACAGGGACCGTAAACAGTTACAATTACAGGGACCATGAACCTTTACAGATTCAGGGATCGTGAACAGTTACAGATACAGGGACCATGAACAGTTACAGATACAGGGACCGTGAACAGTTACAGATACAGGGACCTTGAACAGCTACTGATACAGGGACCGTGAACAGTTACAGATACAGGGACCGTGAACAGTTACAGATACAGGGACCGTGAACAGTTACAGATACAGCGATCCTGAAGAGTTACAAATACAAGGACTGTGAACAGCGACTGATACAGGGAACGTGAACAGTTACAGATACAGGGACCGTGAACAGTTACAGATACAGGGATCGGGAACAGTTACAGATACAGGGATCGGGAACATTTACAGATACAGGTATCGGGAACAGTTACAGATACAGGGACCGTAAACAGTTACAAATACAGGGACCATGAACAGTTACAGATACAGGGACAATGAACAGTTACAGATACAGGGACAGTGAACAGTTACAGATACAGGGACCATGAACAGTTACAAATACAGGAACGGTGAACAGTTACAAATACAGGGGCCGTAAACAGTTACAAATATAGGGGCGTAAACAGTTACAAATACAGGGACCGTGAACATTTACAGATGCAGGGACCATGAACAGTTACAGATACAGGGACCGTGAACAGTTACAGATACAGGGACCGTGAACAGTTACAAATACAGGGACCATGAACAGTTACAGTTACAGGGAGCGTGACGAGTTACAATTACAGGGATCGTGAACAGTTACAAATACAGGGACTGTGAACAGTTACAGATGCAGGGACCATGAACATTTCCAGATGCAGGTACCATGAACATTTACAGATACAGTGACCGTGAACAGTTACAGATTCTGGGATCGTGAACAGTTACAGATACAGGGACCATGAACAGTTACAGATGCAGGGATCGTGAACAGTTACAAATACAGGGACCATGAACAGTTACAATTACAGGGACCGTGAAAGTTACAATTACAGAGACCCTAAACAGTTACAAATACTGGGACCGTGAACAGTTACAGATGCAGGGACCATGAACAGTTACAGATGCAGTGACCATGAACAGTTACAGATACAGGGACCGTGAACAGTTACAGATTCAGGGATCGTGAACAGTTACAGATACAGGGACCATGAACTGTTACAGATACAGGGACCGTGAACAGTTACAAATACAGGGACCGTGAACAGTTACAAATACAGGGACCGTAAACAGTTACAAATACAGGGACCGTGAACAGTTACAAATTCAGGCACCGTGAACAGCTACAGATACAGCGACCATGAACAGTTACAAATACAGGGTCCGTGAACAGTTACAGATTCAGGGACCGTGAACAGCTACAAATACAGGGACCGTGAACAGTTACAGATACAGGGACCGTGAACAGTTACAGATACAGGGATCGGGAACAGTTACAGATACAGGGATCGGGAACAGTTACAGATACAGGGATCGGGAACAGTTACAGATACAGGGACTGTAAACAGTTACAAATACAGGGACCGTGAACAGTTACAGATACAGGGACAGTGAACAGTTACAGATACAGGGACCATGAACAGTTACAAATACAGGAACGGTGAACAGTTACAAATACAGGGGCCGTAAACAGTTACAAATATAGGGGCGTAAACAGTTACAAATACAGGGACCGTGAACATTTACAGATGCAGGGACCATTAACAGTTACAGATACAGGGACCGTGAACAGTTACAGATACAGGGACCGTGAACAGTTACAAATACAGGGACCATGAACAGTTACAGTTACAGGGACCGAGAAGAGTTACAATTACACGGATCGTGAACAGTTACAAATACAGGGACTGTGAACAGTTACAGATGCAGGGACCATGAACATTTCCAGATGAAGGGACCATGAACATTTACAGATACAGTGACCGTGAAAAGTTACAGATTCTGGGATCGTGAACAGTTACAGATACAGGGACCATGAACAGTTACAGATACAGGGATCGTGAACAGTTACAAATACAGGGACCATGAACAGTTACAATTACAGGGACCGTGAAAGTTACAATTACAGATACCCTAAACAGTTACAAATACTGGGACCGTGAACAGTTACAGATGCAGGGACCATGAACAGTTACAGATGCAGGGACCATGAACAGTTACAGATACAGGGACCGTGAACAGTTACAGATTCAGGGATCGTGAACAGTTACAGATACAGGGACCATGAACTGTTACAGGTACAGGGACCGTGAACAGTTACAAATTCAGGGACCGTGAACAGCTACAGATACAGCGACCATGAACAGTTACAAATACAATGACTGTGAACGGCTACTGATACAGGGACCGTGAACAGTTACCAATACTGGGACCGGGAACAGTTACAGATACAGGGACCGTGAACAGTTACAGATACAGGGACCGTGAACAGTTACAAATACAGGGACCGTCAACAGTTACAAATACAGGGACCGTAAACAGTTACAAATACAGGGTCCGTGAACAGTTACAGATTCAGGGACCGTGAACAGCTACAAATACAGGGACCGTGAACAGTTACAGATACAGGGACCGTGAACAGTTACAGATGAAGGGACCGTGAACAGCTACTGATACAGGGACCGTGAACAGCCACAAATGCAGGGACCGTGAACAGTTACAGATACAGGGACCGTGAACAGTTACAGATAGAGGGACCATGAACAGTTACAGATACAGGGTCCGTGAACAGTTACAATTACAGGGACCATGAACAGTTACAGATACAGGGTCTGTGAAGAGCCACAAATGCAGGGACCATGAACAGTTACAAATACAGGGACTGTGAACAGTTACAGATACAGGGACCGTGAACAGTTACAATTACAGGGACCGTGAACAGTTACAGATACAGGGACCGTGAACAGTTACAGATAGAGGGGCAGTGAACATTTACAGATACAGGGACCGTGAACAGTTACAGATACAACGACCGTGAACAGTTACAGATACAACGACCGTGAACAGTTACAGATACAACGACCGTGAACAATTACAGATACAGGGACCGTGAACAGTTACAGATACAGGGAAGATGAACAGTTACAGATACAGGGACCGTGAACAGTTACAAATACAGGGACCGTGAACAGTTACAAATACAGGGACCGTAAACAGTTAGAAATACAGGGACCGTGAACAGTTACAAATTCAGGGACCGTGAACAGCTACATATACAGCGACCATGAACAGTTACAAATACAGGGACCGTAAACAGTTACAGATTCAGGGACCATGAACAGCTACAAATACAGGGACCGTGAACAGTTACAGATACAAGGACCGTGAACAGTTACAGAAAAAGGGACCGTGAACAGCTATTGATACAGGGACCGTGAACAGTTACAGATACAGGGACCGTGAAAATTCACAGATACAAGGATCATGAACATTTACAAATACAGGGACCGTAAACAGTTACAATTACAGGGACCGTGAACAGTTACAGAGGCAGGGACCATGAACAGTTACAGATGCAGGGACCAGGAACAGTTACAGATACAGGGACCATGAACCTTTACAGATTCAGGGATCGTGAACAGTTACAGATACAGGGACCATGAACAGTTACAGATACAGGGACCGTGAACAGTTACAGATACAGGGACCTTGAACAGCTACTGATACAGGGACCGTGAACAGTTACAGATACAGGGACCGTGAACAGTTACAGATACAGGGACCGTGAACAGTTACAGATACAGCGACCCTGAAGAGTTACAAATACAAGGACTGTGAACAGCGACTGATACAGGGAACGTGAACAGTTACAGATACAGGGACCGTGAACAGTTACAGATACAGGGATCGGGAACAGTTACAGATACAGGGATCGGGAGCATTTACAGATACAGGGATCGGGAACAGTTACAGATACAGGGACCTTAAACAGTTACAAATACAGGGACCGTGAACAGATACAGATACAGGGACAATGAATAGTTACAGATACAGGGACAGTGAACGGTTACAGATACAGGGACCATGAACAGTTACAAATACAGGAACGGTGAACAGTTACAAATACAGGGGCCGTAAACAGTTACAAATATAGGGGCGTAAACAGTTACAAATACAGGGACCGTGAACATTTACAGATGCAGGGACCATGAACAGTTACAGATACAGTGACCGTGAACAGTTACAGATACAGGGACCGTGAACAGTTACAAATACAGTGACCATGAACTTTTACAGTTACAGGGACCGTGAAGAGTTACAATTACAGGGATCGTGAACAGTTACAAATACAGGGACTGTGAACAGTTACAGATGCAGGGACCATGAACATTTCCAGATGCAGGGACCATGAACATTTACAGATACAGTGACCGTGAACACTTACAGATTCTGGGATCGTGAACAGTTACAGATACAGGGACCATGAACAGTTACAGATACAGGGATCGTGAACAGTTACAAATACAGGGACCATGAACAGTTACAATTACAGGTACCGTGAAAGTTACAATTACAGAGACCCTAAACAGTTACAAATACTGGGACCGTGAACAGTTACAGATGCAGGGACCATGAACAGTTACAGATGCAGGGACCATGAACAGTTACAGATACAGGGACCGTGAACAGTTACAGATTCAGGGATCGTGAACAGTTACAGATACAGGGACCATGAACTGTTACAGGTACAGGGACCGTGAACAGTTACAAATTCAGGGACCGTGAACAGCTACAGATACAGCGACCATGAACAGTTACAAATACAAGGATTGTGAACGGCTACTGATACAGGGACCGTGAACAGTTACCGATACAGGGACCGTGAACAGTTACAGATACAGGGATCGGGAACATTTACAGATACAGGGATCGTGAACAGTTACAGATACAGGGATCGGGAACAGTTACAGATACAGGGACCATGAACAGTTACAGATACAGGGACCGTGAACAGTTACAAATACAGGGACCGTGAACAGTTACAAATACAGGGACCGTAAACAGTTACAAATACAGGGACCGTGAACAGTTACAAATTCAGGCACCGTGAACAGCTACAGATACAGCGACCATGAACAGTTACAAATACAGGGTCCGTGAACAGTTACAGATTCAGGGACCGTGAACAGCTACAAATACAGGGACCGTGAACAGTTACAGATAAAGGGACCGTGAACAGTTACAGATGAAGGGACCGTGAACAGCTATTGATACAGGGACCGTGAACAGTTACAGATACAGGGACCGTGAAAAGTCACAGTTACAAGGACCATGAACAGTTACAAATACAGGGACCGTGAACAGTTACAAATACAGGAACCGTGAACAGTTACAGATGCAGGGACCATGAACAGTTATAGATGCAGGGACCATGAACAGTTACAGATACAGGGACCATGAACAGTTACAGATGCAGGGACCATGAACAGTTACAGATACAGGGACCGTGAACAGTTACAGATTCAGGGATCGTGAACAGTTACAGATACAGGGACCATGAACAGTTACAGATACAGGGACCGTGAACAGTTACAGATACAGGGACCTTGAACAGCTACAGATACAGGGACCGTGAACAGTTACAGATACAGGGACCATGAACAGTTACAGATACAGGGATCGTGAACAGTTACAAATACAGGGACCATGAACAGTTACAATTACAGGTACCGTGAAAGTTACAATTACAGAGACCCTAAACAGTTACAAATACTGGGACCGTGAACAGTTACAGATGCAGGGACCATGAACAGTTACAGATGCAGGGACCATGAACAGTTACAGATACAGGGACCGTGAACAGTTACAGATTCAGGGATTGTGAACAGTTACAGATACAGGGACCATGAACTGTTACAGGTACAGGGACCGTGAACAGTTACAAATTCAGGGACCGTGAACAGCTACAGATACAGCGACCATGAACAGTTACAAATACAAGGATTGTGAACGGCTACTGATACAGGGACCGTGAACAGTTACCGATACAGGGACCGTGAACAGTTACAGATACAGGGATCGGGAACATTTACAGATACAGGGATCGTGAACAGTTACAGATACAGGGATCGGGAACAGTTACAGATACAGGGACCATGAACAGTTACAGATACAGGGACCGTGAACAGTTACAAATACAGGGACCGTGAACAGTTACAAATACAGGGACCGTAAACAGTTACAAATACAGGGACCGTGAACAGTTACAAATTCAGGCACCGTGAACAGCTACAGATACAGCGACCATGAACAGTTACAAATACAGGGTCCGTGAACAGTTACAGATTCAGGGACCGTGAACAGCTACAAATACAGGGACCGTGAACAGTTACAGATAAAGGGACCGTGAACAGTTACAGATGAAGGGACCGTGAACAGCTATTGATACAGGGACCGTGAACAGTTACAGATACAGGGACCGTGAAAAGTCACAGTTACAAGGACCATGAACAGTTACAAATACAGGGACCGTGAACAGTTACAAATACAGGAACCGTGAACAGTTACAGATGCAGGGACCATGAACAGTTATAGATGCAGGGACCATGAACAGTTACAGATACAGGGACCATGAACAGTTACAGATGCAGGGACCATGAACAGTTACAGATACAGGGACCGTGAACAGTTACAGATTCAGGGATCGTGAACAGTTACAGATACAGGGACCATGAACAGTTACAGATACAGGGACCGTGAACAGTTACAGATACAGGGACCTTGAACAGCTACAGATACAGGGACCGTGAACAGTTACAGATACAGGGACCGTGAACAGTTACAGATACAGGGACCATGAACAGTTACAGATACAGTGACCCTGAAGAGTTACAAATACAAGGACTGTGAACAGCGATGATACAGGGAACGTGAACAGTTACAGATACAGGGACCGTGAACAGTTACAGATACAGGGATCGGGAACATTTACAGATACAGGGATCGGGAACAGTTACAGATACAGGGATCGGGAACAGTTACAGATACAGGGACCGTAAACAGTTACAAATACAGGGACCGTGAACAGTTACAGATACAGGGACAATGAACAGTTACAGATACAGGGACAGTGAACAGTTACAGATACAGGGACCATGAACAGTTACAAATACAGGGACCGTGAACAGTTACAGATACAGGGACCATGAACAGTTACAAATACAGGGGCCGTAAACAGTTACAAATATAGGGGCCGTAAACAGTTACAAATACAGGGACCGTGAACATTTACAGATGCAGGGACCATGAACAGTTACAGATACAGGGACCGCGAACAGTTACAGATACAGGGACCGTGAACAGTTACAAATACAGGGACCATGAACAGTTGCAGTTACAGGGACCGTGAAGAGTTACAATTACAGGGATCGTGAACAGTTACAAATACAGGGACTGTGAACAGTTACAGATGCAGGGACCATGAACAGTTACAGATGCAGGGACCATGAACAGTTACAGATACAGGGACCGTGAACAGTTACAGATTCAGGGATCGTGAACAGTTACAGATACAGGAACCATGAACAGTTACAGATACAGGGACCGTGAACAGTTACCGATACAGGGACCATGAACAGTTACAAATACAGGGACCGTAAACAGTTACAATTACAGGGACCGTGAACAGTTACAGAGGCAGGGACCATGAACAGTTACAGATGCAGGGACCAGGAACAGTTACAGATACAGGGACCATGAACAGTTACAGATTCAGGGATCGTGAACAGTTACAGATACAGGGACCATGAACAGTTACAGATACAGGGACCGTGAACAGTTACAGATACAGGGACCTTGAACAGCTACTGATACAGTGACCGTGAACAGTTACAGATACAGGGACCGTGAACAGTTACAGATACAGGGACCGTGAACAGTTACAGATACAGCGATCCTGAAGAGTTACAAATACAAGGACTGTGAACAGCGACTGATACAGGGAACGTGAACAGTTACAGATACAGGGACCGTGAACAGTTACAGATACAGGGATCGGGAACAGTTACAGATACAGGGATTGGGAACATTTACAGATACAGGGATCGGGAACAGTTACAGATACAGGGACCGTAAACAGTTACAAATACAGGGACCGTGAACAGTTACAGATACAGGGACAATGAACAGTTACAGATACAGGGACAGTGAACAGTTACAGATACAGGGACCATGAACAGTTACAAATACAGGAACGGTGAACAGTTACAAATACAGGGGCCGTAAACAGTTACAAATATAGGGGCGTAAACAGTTACCAATACAGGGACCGTGAACATTTACAGATGCAGGGACCATGAACAGTTACAGATACAGGGACCGTGAACAGTTACAGATACAGGGACCGTGAACAGTTACAAATACAGGGACCATGAACAGTTACAGTTACAGGGACCGTGAAAAGTTACAATTATAGGGATCGTGAAATGTTACAAATACAGGGACTGTGAACAGTTACAGATGCAGGGACCATGAACATTTCCAGATGCAGGGACCATGAACATTTACAGATACAGTGACCGTGAACACTTACAGATTCTGGGATCGTGAACAGTTACAGATACAGGGACCATGAACAGTTACAGATACAGGGATCGTGAACAGTTACAAATACAGGGACCATGAACAGTTACAATTACAGGGACCGTGAAAGTTACAATTACAGAGACCCTAAACAGTTACAAATACTGGGACCGTGAACAGTTACAGATGCAGGGACCATGAACAGTTACAGATGCAGGGACCATGAACAGTTACAGATACAGGGACCGTGAACAGTTACAGATTCAGGGATCGTGAACAGTTACAGATACAGGGACCATGAACTGTTACAGATACAGGGACCGTGAACAGTTACAAATTCAGGGACCGTGAACAGCTACAGATACAGCGACCATGAACAGTTACAAATACAAGGACTGTGAACGGCTACTGATACAGGGACCGTGAACAGTTACCGATACAGGGACCGTGAACAGTTACAGATACAGGGATCGGGAACATTTACAGATACAGAGATCGTGAACAGTTACAGATACAGGGATCGGGAACAGTTACAGATACAGGGACCATGAACAGTTACAGATACAGGGACCGTGAACAGTTACAAATACAGGGACCGTGAACAGTTACAAATACAGGGACCGTAAACAGTTACAAATACAGGGACCGTGAACAGTTACAAATTCAGGCACCGTGAACAGCTACAGATACATTGACCATGAACAGTTACAAATACAGGGTCCGTGAACAGTTACAGATTCAGGGACCGTGAACAGCTACAAATACAGGGACCGTGAACAGTTACAGATACAGGGACCGTGAACAGTTACAGATAAAGGGACCGTGAACAGCTACTGATACAGGGACCGTGAACAGTTACAGATACAGGGACCGTAAAAAGTCACAGTTACAAGCACCATGAACAGTTACAAATACAGGGACCGTGAACAGTTACAAATACAGGGACCGTGAACAGTTACAGATGCAGGGAACATGAACAGTTACAAATACAGGAACGGTGAACAGTTACAAATACAGGGGCCGTAAACAGTTACAATTATAGGGGCGTAAACAGTTACAAATACAGGGACCGTGAACATTTACAGATGCAGGGACCATGAACAGTTACAGATACAGGGACCGTGAACAGTTACAGATACAGGGACCGTGAACCGTTACAAATACAGGAACCATGAACAGTTACAGTTACAGGGACCGTGAAGAGTTACAATTACAGGGATCGTGAACAGTTACAAATACAGGGACTGTGAACAGTTACAGATGCAGGGACCATGAACATTTCCAGATGCAGGGACCATGAACATTTACAGATACAGTGACCGTGAACATTTACAGATTCTGGGATCGTGAACAGTTACAGATACAGGGACCATGAACAGTTACAGATACAGGGATCGTGAAAGTTACAATTACAGAGACCCTAAACAGTTACAAATACTGGGACCATGAACAGTTACAGATACAGGGACAGTGAACAGTTACAGATACAGGGACCATGAACAGTTACAAATACAGGGACCGTGAACAGTTACAGATACAGGGACCATGAACAGTTACAAATACAGGGGCCGTAAACAGTTACAAATATAGGGGCCGTAAACAGTTACAAATACAGGGACCGTGAACATTTACAGATGCAGGGACCATGAACAGTTACAGATACAGGGACCGCGAACAGTTACAGATACAGGGACCGTGAACAGTTACAAATACAGGGACCATGAACAGTTACAGTTACAGGGACCGTGAAGAGTTACAATTACAGGGATCGTGAACAGTTACAAATACAGGGACTGTGAACAGTTACAGATGCAGGGACCATGAACAGTTACAGATGCAGGGACCATGAACAGTTACAGATACAGGGACCGTGAACAGTTACAGATTCAGGGATCGTGAACAGTTACAGATACAGGAACCATGAACAGTTACAGATACAGGGACCGTGAACAGTTACCGATACAGGGACCATGAACAGTTACAAATACAGGGACCGTAAACAGTTACAATTACAGGGACCGTGAACAGTTACAGAGGCAGGGACCATGAACAGTTACAGATGCAGGGACCAGGAACAGTTACAGATACAGGGACCATGAACAGTTACAGATTCAGGGATCGTGAACAGTTACAGATACAGGGACCATGAACAGTTACAGATCCAGGGACCGTGAACAGTTACAGATACAGGGACCTTGAACAGCTACTGATACAGTGACCGTGAACAGTTACAGATACAGGGACCGTGAACAGTTACAGATACAGGGACCGTGAACAGTTACAAATACAGGGACCGTCAACAGTTACAAATACAGGGACCGTAAACAGTTACAAATACAGGGTCCGTGAACAGTTACAGATTCAGGGACCGTGAACAGCTACAAATACAGGGACCGTGAACAGTTACAGATACAGGGACCGTGAACAGTTACAGATGAAGGGACCGTGAACAGCTACTGATACAGGGACCGTGAACAGCCACAAATGCAGGGACCTTGAACAGTTACAGATACAGGGACCGTGAACAGTTACAGATAGAGGGACCATGAACAGTTACAGATACAGGGTCCGTGAACAGTTACAATTACAGGGACCATGAACAGTTACAGATACAGGGTCTGTGAAGAGCCACAAATGCAGGGACCATGAACAGTTACAAATACAGGGACTGTGAACAGTTACAGATACAGGGACCGTGAACAGTTACAATTACAGGGACCGTGAACAGTTACAGATACAGGGACCGTGAACAGTTACAGATAGAGGGGCAGTGAACATTTACAGATACAGGGACCGTGAACAGTTACAGATACAACGACCGTGAACAGTTACAGATACAACGACCGTGAACAGTTACAGATACAACGACCGTGAACAATTACAGATACAGGGACCGTGAACAGTTACAGATACAGGGAAGATGAACAGTTACAGATACAGGGACCGTGAACAGTTACAAATACAGGGACCGTGAACAGTTACAAATACAGGGACCGTAAACAGTTAGAAATACAGGGACCGTGAACAGTTACAAATTCAGGGACCGTGAACAGCTACATATACAGCGACCATGAACAGTTACAAATACAGGGACCGTAAACAGTTACAGATTCAGGGACCATGAACAGCTACAAATACAGGGACCGTGAACAGTTACAGATACAAGGACCGTGAACATTTACAGAAAAACGGACCGTGAACAGCTATTGATACAGGGACCGTGAACAGTTACAGATACAGGGACCGTGAAAATTCACAGATACAAGGATCATGAACATTTACAAATACAGGGACCGTAAACAGTTACAATTACAGGGACCGTGAACAGTTACAGAGGCAGGGACCATGAACAGTTACAGATGCAGGGACCAGGAACAGTTACAGATGCAGGGACCATGAACCTTTACAGATTCAGGGATCGTGAACAGTTACAGATACAGGGACCATGAACAGTTACAGATACAGGGACCGTGAACAGTTACAGATACAGGGACCTTGAACAGCTACTGATACAGGGACCGTGAACAGTTACAGATACAGGGACCGTGAACAGTTACAGATACAGGGACCGTGAACAGTTACAGATACAGCGACCCTGAAGAGTTACAAATACAAGGACTGTGAACAGCGACTGATACAGGGAACGTGAACAGTTACAGATACAGGGACCGTGAACAGTTACAGATACAGGGATCGGGAACAGTTACAGATACAGGGATCGGGAGCATTTACAGATACAGGGATCGGGAACAGTTACAGATACAGGGACCTTAAACAGTTACAAATACAGGGACCGTGAACAGATACAGATACAGGGACAATGAATAGTTACAGATACAGGGACAGTGAACGGTTACAGATACAGGGACCATGAACAGTTACAAATACAGGAACGGTGAACAGTTACAAATACAGGGGCCGTAAACAGTTACAAATATAGGGGCGTAAACAGTTACAAATACAGGGACCGTGAACATTTACAGATGCAGGGACCATGAACAGTTACAGATACAGTGACCGTGAACAGTTACAGATACAGGGACCGTGAACAGTTACAAATACAGTGACCATGAACTTTTACAGTTACAGGGACCGTGAAGAGTTACAATTACAGGGATCGTGAACAGTTACAAATACAGGGACTGTGAACAGTTACAGATGCAGGGACCATGAACATTTCCAGATGCAGGGACCATGAACATTTACAGATACAGTGACCGTGAACACTTACAGATTCTGGGATCGTGAACAGTTACAGATACAGGGACCATGAACAGTTACAGATACAGGGATCGTGAACAGTTACAAATACAGGGACCATGAACAGTTACAATTACAGGTACCGTGAAAGTTACAATTACAGAGACCCTAAACAGTTACAAATACTGGGACCGTGAACAGTTACAGATGCAGGGACCATGAACAGTTACAGATGCAGGGAGCATGAACAGTTACAGATACAGGGACCGTGAACAGTTACAGATTCAGGGATCGTGAACAGTTACAGATACAGGGACCATGAACTGTTACAGGTACAGGGACCGTGAACAGTTACAAATTCAGGGACCGTGAACAGCTACAGATACAGCGACCATGAACAGTTACAAATACAAGGATTGTGAACGGCTACTGATACAGGGACCGTGAACAGTTACCGATACAGGGACCGTGAACAGTTACAGATACAGGGATCGGGAACATTTACAGATACAGGGATCGTGAACAGTTACAGATACAGGGATCGGGAACAGTTACAGATACAGGGACCATGAACAGTTACAGATACAGGGACCGTGAACAGTTACAAATACAGGGACCGTGAACAGTTACAAATACAGGGACCGTAAACAGTTACAAATACAGGGACCGTGAACAGTTACAAATTCAGGCACCGTGAACAGCTACAGATACAGCGACCATGAACAGTTACAAATACAGGGTCCGTGAACAGTTACAGATTCAGGGACCGTGAACAGCTACAAATACAGGGACCGTGAACAGTTACAGATAAAGGGACCGTGAACAGTTACAGATGGAGGGACCGTGAACAGCTACTGATACAGGGACCGTGAACAGTTACAGATACAGGGACCGTGAAAAGTCACAGTTACAAGGACCATGAACAGTTACAAATACAGGGACCGTGAACAGTTACAAATACAGGAACCGTGAACAGTTACAGATGCAGGGACCATGAACAGTTATAGATGCAGGGACCATGAACAGTTACAGATACAGGGACCATGAACAGTTACAGATGCAGGGACCATGAACAGTTACAGATACAGGGACCGTGAACAGTTACAGATTCAGGGATCGTGAACAGTTACAGATACAGGGACCATGAACAGTTACAGATACAGGGACCGTGAACAGTTACAGATACAGGGACCTTGAACAGCTACTGATACAGGGACCGTGAACAGTTACAGATACAGGGACCGTGAACAGTTACAGATACAGGGACCATGAACAGTTACAGATACAGTGACCCTGAAGAGTTACAAATACAAGGACTGTGAACAGCGATGATACAGGGAACGTGAACAGTTACAGATACAGGGACCGTGAACAGTTACAGATACAGGGATCGGGAACATTTACAGATACAGGGATCGGGAACAGTTACAGATACAGGGATCGGGAACAGTTACAGATACAGGGACCGTAAACAGTTACAAATACAGGGACCGTGAACAGTTACAGATACAGGGACAATGAACAGTTACAGATACAGGGACAGTGAACAGTTACAGATACAGGGACCATGAACAGTTACAAATACAGGGACCGTGAACAGTTACAGATACAGGGACCATGAACAGTTACAAATACAGGGGCCGTAAACAGTTACAAATATAGGGGCCGTAAACAGTTACAAATACAGGGACCGTGAACATTTACAGATGCAGGGACCATGAACAGTTACAGATACAGGGACCGCGAACAGTTACAGATACAGGGACCGTGAACAGTTACAAATACAGGGACCATGAACAGTTACAGTTACAGGGACCGTGAAGAGTTACAATTACAGGGATCGTGAACAGTTACAAATACAGGGACTGTGAACAGTTACAGATGCAGGGACCATGAACAGTTACAGATGCAGGGACCATGAACAGTTACAGATACAGGGACCGTGAACAGTTACAGATTCAGGGATCGTGAACAGTTACAGATACAGGAACCATGAACAGTTACAGATACAGGGACCGTGAACAGTTACCGATACAGGGACCATGAGCAGTTACAAATACAGGGACCGTAAACAGTTACAATTACAGGGACCGTGAACAGTTACAGAGGCAGGGACCATGAACAGTTACAGATGCAGGGACCAGGAACAGTTACAGATACAGGGACCATGAACAGTTACAGATTCAGGGATCGTGAACAGTTACAGATACAGGGACCATGAACAGTTACAGATACAGGGACCGTGAACAGTTACAGATACAGGGACCTTGAACAGCTACTGATACAGTGACCGTGAACAGTTACAGATACAGGGACCGTGAACAGTTACAGATACAGGGACCGTGAACAGTTACAGATACAGCGATCCTGAAGAGTTACAAATACAAGGACTGTGAACAGCGACTGATACAGGGAACGTGAACAGTTACAGATACAGGGACCGTGAACAGTTACAGATACAGGGATCGGGAACAGTTACAGATACAGGGATTGGGAACATTTACAGATACAGGGATCGGGAACAGTTACAGATACAGGGACCGTAAACAGTTACAAATACAGGGACCGTGAACAGTTACAGATACAGGGACAATGAACAGTTACAGATACAGGGACAGTGAACAGTTACAGATACAGGGACCATGAACAGTTACAAATACAGGAACGGTGAACAGTTACAAATACAGGGGCCGTAAACAGTTACAAATATAGGGGCGTAAACAGTTACCAATACAGGGACCGTGAACATTTACAGATGCAGGGACCATGAACAGTTACAGATACAGGGACCGTGAACAGTTACAGATACAGGGACCGTGAACAGTTACAAATACAGGGACCATGAACAGTTACAGTTACAGGGACCGTGAAAAGTTACAATTACAGGGATCATGAACAGTTACAAATACAGGGACTGTGAACAGTTACAGATGCAGGGACCATGAACATTTCCAGATGCAGGGACCATGAACATTTACAGATACAGTGACCGTGAACACTTACAGATTCTGGGATCGTGAACAGTTACAGATACAGGGACCATGAACAGTTACAGATACAGGGATCGTGAACAGTTACAAATACAGGGACCATGAACAGTTACAATTACAGGAACCGTGAACAGTTAAAATTACAGGGATCATGAACAGTTACAAATACAGGGACCGTGAACAGTTACAGATGCAGGGACCATGAACAGTTACAGATGCAGGGACCATGAACAGTTACAGATACAGGGACCGTGAACAGTTACAGATTCAGGGATCGTGAACAGTTACAGATACAGGGACCATGAACTGTTACAGATACAGGGACCGTGAACAGTTACAAATTCAGGGACCGTGAACAGCTACAGATACAGCGACCATGAACAGTTACAAATACAAGGACTGTGAACGGCTACTGATACAGGGACCGTGAACAGTTACCGATACAGGGACCGTGAACAGTTACAGATACAGGGATCGGGAACATTTACAGATACAGAGATCGTGAACAGTTACAGATTCTGGGATCGGGAACAGTTACAGATACAGGGACCATGAACAGTTACAGATACAGGGACCGTGAACAGTTACAAATACAGGGACCGTGAACAGTTACAAATACAGGGACCGTAAACAGTTACAAATACAGGGACCGTGAACAGTTACAAATTCAGGCACCGTGAACAGCTACAGATACATTGACCATGAACAGTTACAAATACAGGGTCCGTGAACAGTTACAGATTCAGGGACCGTGAACAGCTACAAATACAGGGACCGTGAACAGTTACAGATACAGGGACCGTGAACAGTTACAGATAAAGGGACCGTGAACAGCTACTGATACAGGGACCGTGAACAGTTACAGATACAGGGACCGTAAAAAGTCACAGTTACAAGCACCATGAACAGTTACAAATACAGGGACCGTGAACAGTTACAAATACAGGGACCGTGAACAGTTACAGATGCAGGGAACATGAACAGTTACAAATACAGGAACGGTGAACAGTTACAAATACAGGGGCCGTAAACAGTTACAAATATAGGGGCGTAAACAGTTACAAATACAGGGACCGTGAACATTTACAGATGCAGGGACCATGAACAGTTACAGATAAAGGGACCGTGAACAGTTACAGATACAGGGACCGTGAACCGTTACAAATACAGGAACCATGAACAGTTACAGTTACAGGGACCGTGAAGAGTTACAATTACAGGGATCGTGAACAGTTACAAATACAGGGTCTGTGAACAGTTACAGATGCAGGGACCATGAACATTTCCAGATGCAGGGACCATGAACATTTACAGATACAGTGACCGTGAACATTTACAGATTCTGGGATCGTGAACAGTTACAGATACAGGGACCATGAACAGTTACAGATACAGGGATCGTGAAAGTTACAATTACAGAGACCCTAAACAGTTACAAATACTGGGACCATGAACAGTTACAGATACAGGGACAGTGAACAGTTACAGATACAGGGACCATGAACAGTTACAAATACAGGGACCGTGAACAGTTACAGATACAGGGACCATGAACAGTTACAAATACAGGGGCCGTAAACAGTTACAAATATAGGGGCCGTAAACAGTTACAAATACAGGGACCATGAACATTTACAGATGCAGGGACCATGAACAGTTACAGATACAGGGACCGCGAACAGTTACAGATACAGGGACCGTGAACAGTTACAAATACAGGGACCATGAACAGTTACAGTTACAGGGACCGTGAAGAGTTACAATTACAGGGATCGTGAACAGTTACAAATACAGGGACTGTGAACAGTTACAGATGCAGGGACCATGAACAGTTACAGATGCAGGGACCATGAACAGTTACAGATACAGGGACCGTGAACAGTTACAGATTCAGGGATCGTGAACAGTTACAGATACAGGAAACATGAACAGTTACAGATACAGGGACCGTGAACAGTTACCGATACAGGGACCATGAACAGTTACAAATACAGGGACCGTAAACAGTTACAATTACAGGGACCGTGAACAGTTACAGAGGCAGGGACCATGAACAGTTACAGATGCAGGGACCAGGAACAGTTACAGATACAGGGACCATGAACAGTTACAGATTCAGGGATCGTGAACAGTTACAGATACAGGGACCATGAACAGTTACAGATCCAGGGACCGTGAACAGTTACAGATACAGGGACCTTGAACAGCTACTGATACAGTGACCGTGAACAGTTACAGATACAGGGACCGTGAACAGTTACAGATACAGGGACCGTGAACAGTTACAGATACAGCGATCCTGAAGAGTTACAAATACAAGGACTGTGAACAGCGACTGATACAGGGAACGTGAACAGTTACAGATACAGGGACCGTGAACAGTTACAGATACAGGGATCGGGAACAGTTACAGATACAGGGATCGGGAACATTTACAGATACAGGGATCGGGAACAGTTACAGATACAGGGACCGTAAACAGTTACAAATACAGGGACCGTGAACAGTTACAGATACAGGGACCATGAACAGTTACAGATACAGGGACCATGAACAGTTACAAATACAGGAACGGTGAACAGTTACAAATACAGGGGCCGTAAACAGTTACAAATATAGGGGCGTAAACAGTTACAAATACAGGGACCGTGAACATTTACAGATGCAGGGACCATGAACAGTTACAGATACAGGGACCGTGAACAGTTACAGATACAGGGACCGTGAACAGTTACAAATACAGGGACCATGAACAGTTACAGTTACAGGGACCGTGAAAAGTTACAATTACAGGGATCGTGAACAGTTACAAATACAGGGACTGTGAACAGTTACAGATGCAGGGACCATGAACATTTCCAGATGCAGGGACCATGAACATTTACAGATACAGTGACCGTGAACAGTTACAGATTCTGGGATCGTGAACAGTTACAGATACAGGGACCATGAACAGTTACAGATACAGGGATCGTGAACAGTTACAAATACAGGGACCATGAACAGTTACAATTACAGGGACCGTGAAAGTTACAATTACAGAGACCCTAAACAGTTACAAATACTGGGACCGTGAACAGTTACAGATGCAGGGACCATGAACAGTTACAGATGCAGGGACCATGAACAGTTACAGATACAGGGACCGTGAACAGTTACAGATTCAGGGATCGTGAACAGTTACAGATACAGGGACCATGAACTGTTACAGATACAGGGACCGTGAACAGATACAAATTCAGGGAAGGTGAACAGCTACAGATACAGCGACCATGAACAGTTACAAATACAAGGACTGTGAACGGCTACTGATACAGGGACCGTGAACAGTTACCGATACAGGGACCGTGAACAGTTACAGATACAGGGATCGGGAACATTTACAGATACAGGGATCGTGAACAGTTACAGATACAGGGATCGGGAACAGTTACAGATACAGGGACCATGAACAGTTACAGATACAGGGACCGTGAACAGTTACAAATACAGGGACCGTGAACAGTTACAAATACAGGGACCGTAAACAGTTACAAATACAGGGACCGTGAACAGTTACAAATTCAGGCACCGTGAACAGCTACAGATACAGCGACCATGAACAGTTACAAATACAGGGTCCGTGAACAGTTACAGATTCAGGGACCGTGAACAGCTACAAATACAGGGACCGTGAACAGTTACAGATACAGGGACCGTGAACAGTTACAGATACAGGGACCGTGAACAGCTACAGATACAGGGACCGTGAACAGTTACAGATACAGGGACCGTGAACAGTTACAGATACAGGGACCGTGAACAGTTACAGATACAGGGACCGTGAACAGTTACAGATACAGGGACCGTGAACAGTTACAGATACAGGGACCGTGAACAGTTACAGATACAGGGACCGTAACAGTTACATATACAGGGACCGTGAACAGTTACAGATACAGGGACCATGAACAGTTACAGATGCAGGGACCATGAACAGTTACAGATACAGGGACCGTGAACAGTTACAGATACAGGGACCGTGAACAGTTACAGATACAGGGACCATGAACAGTTACAGATACAGGGACCGTGAACAGTTACAGATACAGGGACCGTGAACAGTTACAGATACAGGGACTGTGAACAGTTACAGATACAGGGACCGTGAACAGTTACAGATACAGGGACCATGAACATTTACAGATACAGTGACCGTGAACATTTACAGATTCTGGGATCGTGAACAGTTACAGATACAGGGACCATGAACAGTTACAGATACAGGGATCGTGAAAGTTACAATTACAGAGACCCTAAACAGTTACAAATACTGGGACCGTGAACAGTTACAGATGCAGGGACCATGAACAGTTACAGATGCAGGGACCATGAACAGTTACAGATACAGGGAACGTGAACAGTTGCAGATTCAGGGATCGTGAACAGTTACAGATACAGGGACCATGAACTGTTACAGGTACAGGGACCGTGAACAGTTACAAATTCAGGGACCGTGAACAGCTACAGATACAGCGACCATGAACAGTTACAAATACAAGGACTGTGAACGGCTACTGATGCAGGGACCGTGAACAGTTACCGATACAGGGACCGTGAACAGTTACAGATACAGGGATCGGGAACATTTACAGATACAGGGATCGTGAACAGTTACAGATACAGGGATCGGGAACAGTTACAGATACAGGGACCATGAACAGTTACAGATACAGGGACCGTGAACAGTTACAAATACAGGGACCGTGAATTGTTACAAATACAGGGACCGTAAACAGTTACAAATACAGGGACCGTGAACAGTTACAAATTCAGGCACCGTGAACAGCTACAGATACAGCGACCATGAACAGTTACTAATACAGGGTCCGTGAACAGTTACTGATTCAGGGACCGTGAACAGCTACAAATACAGGGACCGTGAACAGTTACAGATACAGGGACCGTGAACAGTTACAGATGAAGGGACCGTGAACAGCTACTGATACAGGGACCGTGAACAGTTACAGATACAGGGACCGTGAAAAGTCACAGTTACAAGGACCATGAACAGTTACAAATACAGGGACCGTGAACAGTTACAAATACAGGAACCGTGAACAGTTACAGATTCAGGGACCATGAACAGTTACAGATGCAGGGACCATGAACAGTTACAGATACAGGGACCATGAACAGTTACAGATGCAGGGACCATGAACAGTTACAGATACAGGGACCGTGAACAGTTACAGATTCAGGGATCGTGAACAGTTACAGATACAGGGACCATGAACAGTTACAGATACAGGGACCGTGAACAGTTACAGATACAGGGACCTTGAACAGCTACTGATACAGGGACCGTGAACAGTTACAGATACAGGGACCATGAACAGTTACAGATGCAGTGACCATGAACAGTTACAGATACAGGGACCGTGAACAGTTACAGATTCAGGGATCGTGAACAGTTACAGATAAGGGACCATGAACAGTTACAGATACAGGGACCGTGAACAGTTACAAATACAGGGACCGTGAACAGTTACAAATACAGGGACCGTAAACAGTTACAAATACAGGGACCGTGAACAGTTACAAATTCAGGCACCGTGAACAGCTACAGATACAGCGACCATGAACAGTTACAAATACAGGGTCCGTGAACAGTTACAGATTCAGGGACCGTGAACAGCTACAAATACAGAGACCGTGAACAGTTACAGATACAGGGACCGTGAACAGTTACAGATACAGGGATCGGTTCAGTTACAGATACAGGGATCGGGAACAGTTACAGATACAGGGATCGGGAACAGTTACAGATACAGGGACCGTAAACAGTTACAAATACAGGGACCGTGAACAGTTACAGATACAGGGACAGTGAACAGTTACAGATACAGGGACCATGAACAGTTACAAATACAGGAACGGTGAACAGTTACAAATACAGGGGCCGTAAACAGTTACAAATATAGGGGCGTAAACAGTTACAAATACAGTGACCGTGAACATTTACAGATGCAGGGACCATTAACAGTTACAGATACAGGGACCGTGAACAGTTACAGATACAGGGACCGTGAACAGTTACAATTACAGGGATCGTGAACAGTTACAAATACAGGGACTGTGAACAGTTACAGATGCAGGGACCATGAACATTTCCAGATGCAGGGACCATGAACATTTACAGATATAGTGACCGTGAACAGTTACAGATTCTGGGATCGTGAACAGTTACAGATACAGGGACCATGAACAGTTACAGATACAGGGATCGTGAACAGTTACAAATACAGGGACCATGAACAGTTACAATTACAGGGACCCTAAACAGTTACAAATACTGGGACCGTGAACAGTTACAGATGCAGGGACCATGAACATTTACAGATGCAGGGACCATGAACAGTTACAGATACAGGGACCGTGAACAGTTACAGATTCAGGGATCGTGAACAGTTACAGATACAGGGACCATGAACTGTTACAGGTACAGGGACCGTGAACAGTTACAAATTCAGGGACCGTGAACAGCTACAGATACAGCGACCATGAACAGTTACAAATACAATGACTGTGAACAGCTACTGATACAGGGACCGTGAACAGTTACCAATACAGGGACCGTGAACAGTTACAGATACAGGGATCGGGAACATTTACAGATACAGGGATCGTGAACAGTTACAGATACAGGGATCGGGAACAGTTACAGATACAGGGACCATGAACAGTTACAGATACAGGGACCGTGAACAGTTACAAATACAGGGACCGTGAACAGTTACAAATACAGGGACCGTAAACAGTTACAAATACAGGGACCGTGAACAGTTACAAATTCAGGCACCATGAACAGCTACAGATACAGCGACCATGAACAGTTACAAATACAGGGTCCGTGAACAGTTACAGATTACAGGGACCGTGAACAGCTACAAATACAGGGACCGTGAACAGTTACAGTTACAGGGATCGTGAACAGTTACAGATGAAGGGACCGTGAACAGCTACTGATACAGGGACCGTGAACAGCCACAAATGCAGGGACCGTGAACAGTTACAGATACAGGGACCGTGAACAGTTACAGATAGAGGGACCATGAACAGTTACAGATCCAGGGTCCGTGAACAGTTACAATTACAGGGACCATGAACAGTTACAGATACAGGGTCTGTGAAGAGCCACAAATACAGGGACCGTGAACAGTTACAAATACAGGGACTGTGAACAGTTACAGATACAGGGACCGTGAACAGTTACAATTACAGGGACCGTGAACAGTTACAGATACAGGGACCGTGAAAGCCACAAATACAGGGACCGTGAACAGCCACAAATGAAGGGACCGTGAACATTTACAGATAGAGGGACCGTGAACAGTTACAGATACAGGGAACATGAACAGTTACAGATACAGGGGCAGTGAACATTTTCAGATACAGGGACCGTGAACAGTTACAGATACAACGACCGTGAACAGTTACAGATACAACGACCGTGAACAGTTACAGATACAACGACTGTGAACAGTTACAGATACAGGGACCGTGAACAGTTACAGATACAGGGAAGATGAACAGTTACAGATACAGGGACCGTGAACAGTTACAAATACAGGGACCGTGAACAGTTACAAATACAGGGACCGTAAACAATTACAAATACAGGGACCGTGAACAGTTACTAATTCAGGGACCGTGAACAGCTACAGATACAGCGACCATGAACAGTTACAAATACAGGGACCGTGAACAGTTACAGATTCAGGGACCGTGAACAGCTACAAATACAGGGACTGTGAACAGTTACAGATACAGGGACCGTGAACAGTTACAGATAAAGGTACCATGAACAGCTACTGATACAGGGACCGTGAACAGTTACAGATACAGGGACCGTGAAAATTCACAGATACAAGGATCATGAACAGTTACAAATACAGGGACCGTAAACAGTTACAATTACAGGGACCGTGAACAGTTACAGAGGCAGGGACCATGAACAGTTACAGATGCAGCGACCATGAACAGTTACAGATACAGGGACAATGAACATTTACAGATTCAGGGATCGTGAAGAGTTACAGATACAGGGACCATGAACAGTTACAGATACAGGGACCATGAACAGTTACAGATACAGGGACCTTGAACAGCTACTGATACAGGGACCGTGAACAGTTACAGATACAGGGACCGTGAACAGTTACAGATACAGGGACCGTGAACAGTTACAGATACAGCGACCCTGAAGAGTTACAAATACAAGGACTGTGAACAGCTACTGATACAGGGAACGTGAACAGTTACAGATACAGGGACCGTGAACAGTTACAGATACAGGGATCGGGAACAGTTACAGATACAGGGATCGGGAACAGTTACAGATACAGGGATCGGGAACAGTTACAGATACAGGGACCGTAAACAGTTACAAATACAGGGACCGTGAACAGTTACAGATACAGGGACAATGAACAGTTACAGATACAGGGACAGTGAACAGTTACAGATACAGGGACCATGAACAGTTACAAATACAGGGACCGTGAACAGTTACAAATACAGGGGCCGTAAACAGTTACAAATACAGGTGCCGTAAACAGTTACAAATACAGGGACCGTGAACATTTACTGATGCAGGGACCATGAACAGTTACAGATACAGGGACCGTGAACAGTTACAGATACAGGGTTCCGTGAACAGTTACAGATTCAGGGACCGTGAACAGCTACAAATACAGGGACCGTGAACAGTTACAGATACAGGGACCGTGAACAGTTACAGATACAGGGACGGGAACAGTTACAGATACAGGGACCGGGAACAGTTACAGATACAGGGATCGGGAACAGTTACAGATACAGGGACCGTGAACAGTTACAGATACAGGGATCGGGAACAGTTACAGATACAGGGACCATGAACAGTTACAAATACAGGGACCGTGAACAGTTACAGATACAGGGACCATGAACAGTTACAGATTCAGGGACCATGAACAGTTACAGATACAGGGACCGTGAACAGTTACAGATACAGGGACCGTGAACAGTTACAGATACAGGGACCATGAACAGTTACAGATACAGGGACCATGAACAGTTACAGATACAGGGACTATGAACAGTTACAGATACAGGGACCGTGAACAGTTACAGATACAGGGACCATGAACTGTTACAGGTACAGGGACCGTGAACAGTTACAAATTCAGAGAGCGAGAACAGCTACAGATACAGCGACCATGAACAGTTACAAATACAAGGACTGTGAACGGCTACTGATACAGGGACCGTGAACAGTTACGGATACAGGGACCGTGAACAGTTACAGATACAGGGATCGGGAACATTTACAGATACAGGGATCGTGAACAGTTACAGATACAGGGATCGGGAACAGTTACAGATACAGGGACCATGAACAGTTACAGATACAGGGACCGTGAACAGTTACAAATACAGGGACCGTGAACAGTTTCAAATACAGGGACCGTAAACAGTTACAAATACAGGGACCGTGAACAGTTACAAATTCAGGCACCGTGAACAGCTACAGATACAGGGACCATGAACAGTTACAAATACAGGGTCCGTGAACAGTTACAGATTCAGGGACCGTGAACAGCTACAAATACAGGGACCGTGAACAGTTACAGATAAAGGGACCGTGAACAGTTACAGAGAAAGGGACAGTGAACAGCTACTGATACAGGGACCGTGAACAGTTACAGATACAGGGACCGTGAAAAGTCACAGTTACAAGGACCATGAACAGTTACAAATACAGGGACCGTGAACAGTTACAAATACAGGAACCGTGAACAGTTACAGATGCAGGGACCATGAACAGTTACAGATGCAGGGACCATGAACAGTTACAGATAGAGGGACCATGAACAGTTACAGATGCAGGGACCATGAACAGTTACAGATACAGGGACCGTGAACAGTTACAGATTCAGGGATCGTGAACAGTTACAGATACAGGGACCGTGAACAGTTACAGATACAGGGACCGTGAACAGTTACAGATACAGGGACCTTGAACAGCTACTGATACAGGGACCGTGAACAGTTACAGATACAGGGACCGTGAACAGTTACAGATACAGGGACCGTGAACAGTTACAGATACAGGGATCGGGAACATTTACAGATACAGGGATCGGGAACAGTTACAGATACAGGGATCGGGATCAGTTACAGATACAGGGACCGTAAACAGTTACAAATACAGGGACCGTGAACAGTTACAGATACAGGGACAATGAACAGTTACAGATACAGGGACAGTGAACAGTTACAGATACAGGGACCATGAACAGTTACAAATACAGGGACCGTGAACAGTTACAGATACAGGGACCATGAACAGTTACAAATAAAGGGGCCGTAAACAGTTGCAAATATAGGGGCGTAAACAGTTACAAATACAGGGACCGTGAACATTTACAGATGCAGGGACCATGAACAGTTACAGATACAGGGACCGCGAACAGTTACAGATACAGGGACCGTGAACAGTTACAAATACAGGGACCATGAACAGTTACAGTTACAGGGACCGTGAAGAGTTACAATTACAGGGATCGTGAACAGTTACAAATACAGGGACTGTGAACAGTTACAGATGCAGGGACCATGAACACTTCCAGATGCAGGGACCATGAACATTTACAGATACAGTGACCGTGAACAGTTACAGATTCTGGGATCGTGAACAGTTACAGATACAGGGACCATGAACAGTTACAGATACAGGGATCGTGAACAGTTACAAATACAGGGACCATGAATAGTTACAATTACAGGGACCGTGAAAGTTACAATTACAGAGACCCTAAACAGTTACAAATATTGGGACCGTGAACAGTTACAGATGCAGGGACCATGAACAGTTACAGATGCAGGGACCATGAACAGTTACAGATACAGGGACCGTGAACAGTTACAGATTTAGGGATCGTGAACAGTTACAGATACAGGAACCATGAACAGTTACAGATACAGGGACCGTGAACAGTTACCGATACAGGGACCATGAACAGTTACAAATACAGGGACCGTAAACAGTTACAATTACAGGGACCGTGAACAGTTACAGAGGCAGGGACCATGAACAGTTACAGATGCAGGGACCAGGAACAGTTACAGATACAGGGACCATGAACAGTTACAGATTCAGGGATCGTGAGCAGTTACAGATACAGGGACCATGAACAGTTACAGATACAGGGACCGTGAACAGTTACAGATACAGGGACCTTGAACAGCTACTGATACAGTGACCGTGAACAGTTACAGATACAGGGACCGTGAACAGTTACAGATACAGGGATCGGGAACAGTTACAGATGCAGCGACCCTGAAGAGTTACAAATACAAGGACTGTGAACAGCTACTGATACAGGGACCGTGAACAGTTACAGATACAGGGACCGTGAACAGTTACAGATACAGGGATCGGGAACAGTTACAGATACAGGGATCGGGAACAGTTACAGATACAGGGATCGGGAACAGTTACAGATACAGGGACCGTAAACAGTTACAAATACAGGGACCGTGAACAGTTACAGATACAGGGACAATGAACAGTTACAGATACAGGGACAGTGAACATTTACAGATACAGGGACCGTGAACAGTTACAGATTCTGGGATCGTGAACAGTTACAGATACAGGGACCATGAACAGTTACAGATACAGGGATCGTGAACAGTTACAAATACAGGGACCATGAACAGTTACAATTACAGGGACCGTGAAAGTTACAATTACAGAGACCCTAAACAGTTACAAATACTGGGACCGTGAACAGTTACAGATGCAGGGACCATGAACAGTTACAGATGCAGGGACCATGAACAGTTACAGATACAGGGACCGTGAACAGTTACAGATTCAGGGATCGTGAACAGTTACAGATACAGGGACCATGAACAGTTACAGATACAGGGACCATGAACAGTTACAAATTCAGGGACCGTGAACAGCTACAGATACAGCGACCATGAACAGTTACAAATACAAGGACTGTGAACGGCTACTGATACAGGGACCGTGAACAGTTACCGATACAGGGACCGTGAACAGTTACAGATACAGGGATCGGGAACATTTACAGATACAGGGATCGTGAACAGTTACAGATACAGGGATCGGGAACAGTTACAGATACAGGGACCGTGAACAGTTTCAGATACAGGGACCGTGAACAGCTACAAATGCAGGGACCGTGAACAGTTACAGATACAGGGACCGTGCACAGTTACAAATACAGGGACCGTGAACAGTTACAAATTCGGGGACCGTGAACAGCTACAGATACAGCGACCATGAACAGTTACAAATACAGGGACCGTGAACAGTTACAGATTCAGGGACCGTGAACAGCTACAAATACAGGGACTGTGAACAGTTACAGATACAGGGACCGTGAACAGTTACAGATAAAGGTACCGTGAACAGCTACTGATACAGGGACCGTGAACAGTTACAGATACAGGGACCGTGAAAATTCACAGATACAAGGACCATGAACAGTTACAAATACAGGGACCGTAAACAGTTACAAATACAGGTACCGTGAACAGTTACAGATGCAGGGACCATGAACAGTTACAGATGCAGCGACCATGAACAGTTACAGATACAGGGACAATGAACAGTTACAGATATAGGGGCGTAAACAGTTACAAATACAGGGACCGTGAACATTTACAGATGCAGGGACCATGAACAGTTACAGATACAGGGACCGTGAACAGTTACAGATACAGGGACCGTGAACCGTTACAAATACAGTTACCATGAACAGTTACAGTTACTGGGACCGTGAAGAGTTACAATTACAGGGATCGTGAACAGTTACAAATACAGGGACTGTGAACAGTTACAGATGCAGGGACCATGAACATTTCCAGATGCAGGGACCATGAACATTTACAGATACAGTGACCGTGAACAGTTACAGATTCTGGGATCGTGAACAGTTACAGATACAGGGACCATGAACAGTTACAGATACAGGGATCGTGAAAGTTACAATTACAGAGACCCTAAACAGTTACAAATACTGGGACCGTGAACAGTTACAGATGCAGGGACCATGAACAGTTACAGATGCAGGGACCATGAACAGTTACAGATACAGGGACCGTGAACAGTTACAGATTCAGGGATCATGAACAGTTACAGATACAGGGACCATGAACAGTTACTGTACAGGGACCGTGAACAGTTACAGATACAGGGACCGTGAACAGTTACAGATACAGCGACCCTGAAGAGTTACAAATACAAGGACTGTGTACAGCTACTGATACAGGCACCGTGAACAGTTACCGATACAGGGACCGTGAACAGTTACAGATTCAGGGATCGTGAACAGTTACAGATACAGGGATCATGAACAGTTACAGATACAGGGATCGGGAACAGTTACAGATACAGGGACCATGAACAGTTACAGATACAGGGACCGTGAACAGTTACAAATACAGGGACCGTGAACAGTTACAAATACAGGGACCGTAAACAGTTACAAATACAGGGACCGTGAACAGTTACAAATTCAGGCACCGTGAACAGCTACAGATACAGCGACCATGAACAGTTACAAATACAGGGTCCGTGAACAGTTACAGATTCAGGGACCGTGAACAGCTACAAATACAGGGACCGTGAACAGTTACAGATACAGGGACCGTGAACAGTTACAAATACAGGGACCATGAACAGTTACAGTTACAGGGACCGTGAAGAGTTACAATTACAGGGATCGTGAACAGTTACAAATACAGGGACTGTGAACAGTTACAGATGCAGGGACCATGAACACTTCCAGATGCAGGGACCATGAACATTTACAGATACAGTGACCGTGAACAGTTACAGATTCTGGGATCGTGAACAGTTACAGATACAGGGACCATGAACAGTTACAGATACAGGGATCGTGAACAGTTACAAATACAGGGACCATGAATAGTTGCAATTACAGGGACCGTGAAAGTTACAATTACAGAGACCCTAAACAGTTACAAATACTGGGACCGTGAACAGTAACAGATGCAGGGACCATGAACAGTTACAGATGCAGGGACCATGAACAGTTACAGATACAGGGACCGTGAACAGTTACAGATTCAGGGATCGTGAACAGTTACAGATACAGGGACCATGAACAGTTACAGATACAGGGACCGTGAACAGTTACCGCTACAGGGACCATGAACAGTTACAAATACAGGGACCGTAAACAGTTACAATTACAGGGACCGTGAACAGTTACAGAGGCAGGGACCATGAACAGTTACAGATGCAGGGACCGTGAACAGTTACAGATACAGGACCATGTACAGTTACAGATTCAGGGATCGTGAACAGTTACAGATACAGGGACCATGAACAGTTACAGATACAGGGACCGTGAACAGTTACAGATACAGGGACCTTGAACAGTTACAGATACAGTGATCCTGAAGAGTTACAAATACAAGGACTGTGAACAGCGACTGATACAGGGAACGTGAACAGTTACAGATACAGGGACCGTGAACAGTTACAGATACAGGGACCGTGAACAGTTACAGATACAGGGATCGGGAACAGTTACAGATACAGGGATCGGGAACATTTACAGATACAGGTATCGGGAACAGTTACAGATACAGGGACCGTAAACAGTTACAAATACAGGGACCATGAACAGTTACAGATACAGGGACAATGAACAGTTACAGATACAGGGACAGTGAACAGTTACAGATACAGGGACCATGAACAGTTACAAATACAGGAACGGTGAACAGTTACAAATACAGGGGCCGTAAACAGTTACAAATATAGGGGCGTAAACAGTTACAAATACAGGGACCGTGAACATTTACAGATGCAGGGACCATGAACAGTTACAGATACAGGGACCGTGAACAGTTACAGATACAGGGACCGTGAACAGTTACAAATACAGGGACAATGAACAGTTACAGTTACAGGGACCGTGACGAGTTACAATTACAGGGATCGTGAACAGTTACAAATACAGGGACTGTGAACAGTTACAGATGCAGGGACCATGAACATTTCCAGATGCAGGTACCATGAACATTTACAGATACAGTGACCGTGAACAGTTACAGATTCTGGGATCGTGAACAGTTACAGATACAGGGACCATGAACAGTTACAGATACAGGGATCGTGAACAGTTACAAATACAGGGACCATGAACAGTTACAATTACAGGGACCGTGAAAGTTACAATTACAGAGACCCTAAACAGTTACAAATACTGGGACCGTGAACAGTTACAGATGCAGGGACAATGAACAGTTACAGATGCAGTGACCATGAACAGTTACAGATACAGGGACCGTGAACAGTTACAGATTCAGGGATCGTGAACAGTTACAGATACAGGGACCATGAACTGTTACAGATACAGGGACCGTGAACAGTTACAAATTCAGGGACCGTGAACAGCTACAGTTACAGCGACCATGAACAGTTACAAATACAAGGACTGTGAACGGCTACTGATACAGGGACCGTGAACAGTGACCGATACAGGGACCGTGAACAGTTACAGATACAGGGATCGGGAACAGTTACAGATACAGGGATCGGGAACATTTACAGATACAGGGATCGTGAACAGTTACAGATACAGGGATCGGGAACAGTTACAGATACAGGGACCATGAACAGTTACAGATACAGGGACCGTGAACAGTTACAAATACAGGGACCGTGAACAGTTACAAATACAGGGACCGTAAACAGTTACAAATACAGGGACCGTGAACAGTTACAAATTCAGTCACCGTGAACAGCTACAGATACAGCGACCATGAACAGTTACAAATACAGGGTCCGTGAACAGTTACAGATTCAGGGACCGTGAACAGCTACAAATACAGGGACCGTGAACAGTTACAGATACAGGGACCGTGAACAGTTACAGATAAAGGGACCTTGAACAGCTACTGATACAGGGACCGTGAAAAGTCACAGTTACAAGCACCATGAACAGTTACAAATGCAGGGACCGTGAACAGTTACAAATACAGGGACCGTGAACAGTTACAGACGCAGGGACCATGAACAGTTACAGATGCAGGGACCATGAACAGTTACAGATACAGGGACCATGAACAGTTACAGATTCTGGGATCGTGAAGAGTTACAGATACAGGGACCATGAACAGTTACAGATACAGGGACCGTGAACAGTTACAGAAACAGGGACCTTGAACAGCTACTGATACAGGGACCGTGAACAGTTACAGATACAGGGACCATGAACAGTTACAGATACAGGGACAGTGAACAGTTACAGATACAGGGACCATGAACAGTTACAAATACAGGGACCGTGAACAGTTACAGATACAGGGACCGTGAACAGTTACAAATACAGGGGCCGTAAACAGTTACAAATATAGGGGCGTAAACAGTTACAAATACAGGGACCGTGAACATTTACAGATGCAGGGACCATGAACAGTTACAGATACAGGGACCGTGAACAGTTACAGATACAGGGACCGTGAACAGTTACAAATACAGGGACCATGAACAGTTACAGTTACAGGGACCGTGAAGAGTTACAATTACAGGGATCGTGAACAGTTACAAATACAGGGACTGTGAACAGTTACAGATGCAGGGACCATGAACAGTTACAGATGCAGGGACCATGAACATTTACAGATACAGTGACCGTGAACAGTTACAGATTCTGGGATCGTGAACAATTACAGATACAGGGACCATGAACAGTTACAGATACAGGGATCGTGAACAGTTACAAATACAGGGACCATGAAAAGTTACAAATACAGGGACCGTAAACAGTTACAATTACAGGGACCGTGAACAGTTACAGAGGCAGGGACCATGAACAGTTACAGATGCAGGGACCAGGAACTGTTACAGATACAGGGACCATGAACAGTTACAGATACAGGGACCGTGAACAGTTACAGATACAGCGATCCTGAAGAGTTACAAATAGAAGGACTGTGAACAGCGACTGATACAGGGAACGTGAACAGTTACAGATACAGGGACCGTGAACAGTTACAGATACAGGGATCGGGAACAGTTACAGATACAGGGATCGGGAACATTTACAGATACAGGTATCGGGAACAGTTACAGATACAGGGACCGTAAACAGTTACAAATACAGGGACCATGAACAGTTACAGATACAGGGACAATGAACAGTTACAGGTACAGGGACAGTGAACAGTTACAGATACAGGGACCATGAACAGTTACAAATACAGGAACGGTGAACAGTTACAAATACAGGGGCCGTAAACAGTTACAAATATAGGGGCGTAAACAGTTACAAATACAGGGACCGTGAACATTTACAGATGCAGGGACCATGAACAGTTACAGATACAGGGACCGTGAACAGTTACAGATACAGGGACCGTGAACAGTTACAAATACAGGGACCATGAACAGTTACAGTTACAGGGACCGTGACGAGTTACAATTACAGGGATCGTGAACAGTTACAAATACAGGGACTGTGAACAGTTACAGATGCAGGGACCATGAACATTTCCAGATGCAGGTACGATGAACATTTACAGATACAGTGACCGTGAACAGTTACAGATTCTGGGATCGTGAACAGTTACATCAGGGACCGTGAACAGTTACAATTACAGGGACCGTGAACAGTTTCAGATACGGGGACCGTGAACAGCCACAAATGCAGGGACCGTAACAGTTACAAATACAGGGACCGTGAACAGTTACAAATACAGGGACCGTGAACAGTTACAAATTCAGGGACCGTGAACAGCTACAGATACAGCGACCATGAACAGTTACAAATACAGGGACCGTGAACAGTTACAGATTCAGGGACCGTGCACAGCTACAAATACAGGGACTGTGAACAGTTACAGATACAGGGACCGTGAACAGTTACAGATAAAGGTATCGTGAACAGCTACTGATACAGGGACCGTGAACAGTTACAGATACAGGGACCGTGAAAATTCACAGATACAAGGACCATGAACAGTTACAAATACAGGGACGGTAAACAGTTACAAATACAGTTACCGTGAACAGTTACAGATGCAGGGACCATGAACAGTTACAAATACAGGGACCATGAACAGTTACAGATACAGGGATTGTGAAGATTTACAGATACAGGGACCATGAACAGTTACAGATACAGGGACCGTGAACAGTTACAGATACAGGGACCTTGAACAGCTACTGATACAGGGACCGTGAACAGTTACAGATACAGGGTCCGTGAACAGTTACAGATACAGCGACCCTGAAGAGTTACAAATACAAGGACTGTGAACAGCTACTGATACAGGGACTGTGAACAGTTACCGATACAGGGACCGTGAACAGTTACAGATACAGGGAGCGGGAACAGTTACAGATACAGGGATCGGGAACAGTTACAGATACAGGGATCGGGAACAGTAACAGATACAGGGACCGTAAGCAGTTGCAAATACAGGGACCGTGAACAGTTACAGATACAGGGACCATGAACAGTTACAGATACAGGGACAGTGAACAGATACAGATACAGGGACCATGAACAGTTACAAATACAGGGACCGTGAACAGTTACAAATACAGGGGCCGTAAACAGTTACAAATACAGGGGCCGTAAACAGTTACAAATACAGGGACCGTGTACATTTACTGATGCAGGGACCATGAACAGTTACAGATACAGGGACCGTGAACAGTTACAGATACAGCGTCCCTGAAGAGTTACAAATACAAGGTCTGTGAACAGCTACTGATACAGGGACCGTGAACAGTTACAGATACAGGGACCGTGAACAGTTACAGATACAGGGATCGGGAACAGTTACAGATACAGGGATCGGGAACAGTTACAGATACAGGGATCGGGAACAGTTACAGATACAGGGATCGGGAACAGTTACAGATACAGGGATCGGGAACAGTTACAGATACAGGGACCGTAAACAGTTACAAATACTGGGACCGTGAACAGTTACAGATCCAGGGACCATGAACAGTTACAGATGCAGGGACCATGAACAGTTAAAGATACAGGGACCGTGAACAGTTACAGATTCAGGGATCGTGAACAGTTACAAATACAGGGACCATGAACAGTTACAGATACAGGGACCGTGAACAGTTACAGATACAGGGACCTTGAACAGCTACTGATACAGGGACCGTGAACAGTTACAGATACAGGGACCGTGAACAGTTACAGATACAGCGACCCTGAAGAGTTACAAATACAAGGACTGTGAACAGCTACTGATACAGGGACTGTGAACAGTTACCGATACAGGGACCGTGAACAGTTACAGATACAGGGAGCGGGAACAGTTTCAGATACAGGGATCGGGAACAGTTACAGATACAGGGATCGGGAACAGTTACAGATACAGGGATCGGGAACAGTAACAGATACAGGGACCGTAAACAGTTACAAATACAGGGACCGTGAACAGTTACAGATACAGGGACCATGAACAGTTACAGATACAGGGACAGTGAACAGTTACAGATACAGGGACCATGAACAGTTACAAATACAGGGACCGTGAACAGTTACAAATACAGGGGCCGTAAACAGTTACAAATACAGGGGCCGTAAACAGTTACAAATACAGGGACCGTGAACAGTTACAGATGCAGGGACCATGAACAGTTACAGATACAGGGACCGTGAACAGTTACAGATACAGGGATCATGAACAGTTACAAATACAGGGGCCATAAACAGTTACAAGTACAGGGACCGTGAACAGTTACAGATTAAGGGGATGTAAACAGTTACAAATACAGGGACCGTGAACAGTTACAGATACCGGGACCGTGAACAGTTACAATTACAGGGACCGTGAACAGTTTCAGATACGGGGACCGTGAACAGCCACAAATGCAGGGACCGTAAACAGTTACAATTACAGGGACCGTGAACAGTTTCAGATACGGGGACCGTGAACAGCCACAAATGCAGGGACCGTAAACAGTTACAAATACAGGGACCGTGAACAGTTACAAATACAGGGACCGTGAACAGTTACAAATTCAGGGACCGTGAACAGCTACAGATACAGCGACCATGAACAGTTACAAATACAGGGACCGTGAACAGTTACAGATTCAGGGACCGTGCACAGCTACAAATACAGGGACTGTGAACAGTTACAGATACAGGGACCGTGAACAGTTACAGATAAAGGTATCGTGAACAGCTACTGATACAGGGACCGTGAACAGTTACAGATACAGGGACCGTGAAAATTCACAGATACAAGGACCATGAACAGTTACAAATACAGGGACGGTAAACAGTTACAAATACAGTTACCGTGAACAGTTACAGATGCAGGGACCATGAACAGTTACAAATACAGGGACCATGAACAGTTACAGATACAGGGATTGTGAAGATTTACAGATACAGGGACCATGAACAGTTACAGATACAGGGACCGTGAACAGTTACAGATACAGGGACCTTGAACAGCTACTGATACAGGGACCGTGAACAGTTACAGATACAGGGTCCGTGAACAGTTACAGATACAGCGACCCTGAAGAGTTACAAATACAAGGACTGTGAACAGCTACTGATACAGGGACCGTGAACATTTACCGATACAGGGACCGTGAACAGTTACAGATACAGGGATCGGGAACAGTTACAGAAAGAGGGATCGGGAGCAGTTACAGATACAGGGACCATGAACAGTTACAGATACAGCGTCACTGAAGAGTTACAAATACAAGGTCTGTGAACAGCTACTGATACAGGGACCGTGAACAGTTACAGATACAGGGACCGTGAACAGTTACAGATACAGGGATCGGGAACAGTTACAGATACAGGGATCGGGAACAGTTACAGATACAGGGATCGGGAACAGTTACAGATACAGGGATCGGGAACAGTTACAGATACAGGGATCGGGAACAGTTACACATACAGGGACCGTAAACAGTTACAAATACTGGGACCGTGAACAGTTACAGATCCAGGGACCATGAACAGTTACAGATGCAGGGACCATGAACAGTTAAAGATACAGAGACCGTGAACAGTTACAGATTCAGGGATCGTGAACAGTTACAAATACAGGGACCATGAACAGTTACAGATACAGGGACAGTGAACAGTTACAGATACAGGGACCTTGAACAGCTACTGATACAGGGACCGTGAACAGTTACAGATACAGGGACCGTGAACAGTTACAGATACAGCAACCCTGAAGAGTTACAAATACAAGGACTGTGAACAGCTACTGATACAGGGACTGTGAACAGTTACCGATACAGGGACCGTGAACAGTTACAGATACAGGGAGCGGGAACAGTTTCAGATACAGGGATCGGGAACAGTTACAGATACAGGGATCGGGAACAGTTACAGATACAGGGATCGGGAACAGTAACAGATACAGGGGCCGTAAACAGTTACAAATACAGGGACCGTGAACAGTTACAGATACAGGGACCGTGAACAGTTACAAGTACAGGGACCGTGAACAATTTCAGATACAGGGACCGTGAACAGCCACAAATGCAGGGACCGTGAACATTTACAAATTCGGGGACCGTGAACAGCTACAGATACAGCGACCATGAACAGTTACAAATACAGGGACCGTGAACAGTTACAGATTCAGGGACCGTGAACAGCTACAAATACAGGGACTGTGAACAGTTACAGATACAGGGACCGTGAACAGTTACAGATAAAGGTACCGTGAACAGCTACTGATACAGGGACCGTGAACAGTTACAGATACAGGGACCGAGAAAATTCACAGATACAAGGACCATGAACAGTTACAAATACAGGGACCGTAAACAGTTACAAATACTGGTACCGTGAACAGTTACAAATGCAGGGACCATGAACAGTTACAGATGCAGGGACAATGAACAGTTACAGATTCAGGGATCGTGAACAGTTACAGATACAGGGACCTTGAACAGCTACTGATACAGGGACCGTAAACAGTTACAGATACAGGGACCGTGAACAGTTACAGATACAGCGACCCTGAAGAGTTACAAATACAAGGACTGTGAACAGCTACTGATACAGGGACCATGAACAGTTACAGATACAGGGACCGTGAACAGCTACTGATACAGGGACCATGAACAGGTACAGATACTGGGACGGTGAACAGTTACAGATACAGGGAGCGGGAACAGTTACAGATACAGGGATCGGGAACAGTTACAGATACAGGGATCGGGAACAGTAACGGATACAGGGACCGTAAGCAGTTGCAAATACAGGGACCGTGAACAGTTACAGATACAGGGACCATGAACAGTTACAGATACAGGGACAGTGAACAGATACAGATACAGGGACCATGAACAGTTACAAATACAGGGACCGTGAACAGTTACAAATACAGGGGCCGTAAACAGTTACAAATACAGGGGCCGTAAACAGTTACAAATACAGGGACCGTGTACATTTACTGATGCAGGGACCATGAACAGTTACAGATACAGGGACCGTGAACAGTTACAGATACAGCGTCCCTGAAGAGTTACAAATACAAGGTCTGTGAACAGCTACTGATACAGGGACCGTGAACAGTTACAGATACAGGGACCGTGAACAGTTACAGATGCAGGGATCGGGAACAGTTACAGATACAGGGATCGGGAACAGTTACAGATAGAGGGATAGGGAACAGTTACAGATACAGGGATCGGGAACAGTTACAGATACAGGGATCGGGAACAGTTACAGATACAGGGACCGTAAACAGTTACAAATACTGGGACCGTGAACAGTTACAGATTCAGGGACATGAACAGTTACAGATGTAGGGACCATGAACAGTTAAAGATACAGGGACCGTGAACAGTTACAGATTCAGGGATCGTGAACAGTTACAAATACAGGGACCATGAACAGTTACAGATACAGGGACCGTGAACAGTTACAGATACAGGGACCTTGAACAGCTACTGATACAGGGACCGTGAACAGTTACAGATACAGGGACCGTGAACAGTTACAGTTACAGCGACCCTGAAGAGTTACAAATACAAGGACTGTGAACAGCTACTGATACAGGGACTGTGAACAGTTACCGATACAGGGACCGTGGACAGTTACAGATACAGGGAGCGGGAACAGTTTCAGATACAGGGATCGGGAACAGTTACAGATACAGGGATCGGGAACAGTTACAGATACAGGGATTGGGAACAGTAACAGATACAGGGACCGTAAACAGTTGCAAATACAGGGACCGTGAACAGTTACAGATACAGGGACCATGAACAGTTACAGATACAGGGACAGTGAACAGATACAGATACAGGGACCATGAACAGTTACAAATACAGGGACCGTGAACAGTTACAAATACAGGGGCCGTAAACAGTTACAAATACAGGGGCCGTAAACAGTTACAAATACAGGGACCGTGAACAGTTACAGATGCAGGGACCATGAACAGTTACAGATACAGGGACCGTGAACAGTTACAGATACAGGGATCGTGAACAGTTACAAATACAGGGGCCATAAACAGTTACAAGTACAGGGAGCGTGAACAGTTACAGATTAAGGGGATGTAAACAGTTACAAATACAGGGACCGTGAACAGTTACAGATACCGGGACCGTGAACAGTTACAATTACAGGGACCGTGAACAGTTTCAGATACGGGGACCGTGAACAGCCACAAATGCAGGGACCGTAAACAGTTACAAATACAGGGACTGTGAACAGTTACAGATACAGGGACCGTGAACAGTTACAGATAAAGGTACCGTGAACAGCTACTGATACAGGGACCGTGAACAGTTACAGATACAGGGACCGAGAAAATTCACAGATACAAGGACCATGAACAGTTACAAATACAGGGACCGTAAACAGTTACAAATACTGGTACCGTGAACAGTTACAAATGCAGGGACCATGAACAGTTACAGATGCAGGGACAATGAACAGTTACAGATTCAGGGATCGTGAACAGTTACAGATACAGGGACCTTGAACTGCTACTGATACAGGGACCGTAAACAGTTACAGATACAGGGACCGTGAACAGTTACAGATACAGCGACCCTGAAGAGTTACAAATACAAGGACTGTGAACAGCTACTGATACAGGGACCATGAACAGTTACAGATACAGGGACCGTGAACAGCTACTGATACAGGGACCATGAACAGGTACAGATACTGGGACGGTGAACGGTTACAGATACAGGGAGCGGGAACAGTTACAGATACAGGGATCGGGAACAGTTACAGATACAGCGATCGGGAACAGTAACGGATACAGGGACCGTAAGCAGTTGCAAATACAGGGACCGTGAACAGTTACAGATACAGGGACCATGAACAGTTACAGATACAGGGACAGTGAACAGATACAGATACAGGGACCATGAACAGTTACAAATACAGGGACCGTGAACAGTTACAAATACAGGGGCCGTAAACAGTTACAAATACAGGGGCCGTAAACAGTTACAAATACAGGGACCGTGTACATTTACTGATGCAGGGACCATGAACAGTTACAGATACAGGGACCGTGAACAGTTACAGATACAGCGTCCCTGAAGAGTTACAAATACAAGGTCTGTGAACAGCTACTGATACAGGGACCGTGAACAGTTACAGATACAGGGACCGTGAACAGTTACAGATGCAGGGATCGGGAACAGTTACAGATACAGGGATCGGGAACAGTTACAGATACAGGGATAGGGAACAGTTACAGATACAGGGATCGGGAACAGTTACAGATACAGGGATCGGGAACAGTTACAGATACAGGGACCGTAAACAGTTACAAATACTGGGACCGTGAACAGTTACAGATCCAGGGACATGAACAGTTACAGATGCAGGGACCATGAACAGTTAAAGATACAGGGACCGTGAACAGTTACAGATTCAGGGATCGTGAACAGTTACAAATACAGGGACCATGAACAGTTACAGATACAGGGACCGTGAACAGTTACAGATACAGGGACCTTGAACAGCTACTGATACAGGGACCGTGAACAGTTACAGATACAGGGACCGTGAACAGTTACAGTTACAGCGACCCTGAAGAGTTACAAATACAAGGACTGTGAACAGCTACTGATACAGGGACTGTGAACAGTTACCGATACAGGGACCGTGGACAGTTACAGATACAGGGAGCGGGAACAGTTTCAGATACAGGGATCGGGAACAGTTACAGATACAGGGATCGGGAACAGTTACAGATACAGGGATTGGGAACAGTAACAGATACAGGGACCGTAAACAGTTGCAAATACAGGGACCGTGAACAGTTACAGATACAGGGACCATGAACAGTTACAGATACAGGGACAGTGAACAGATACAGATACAGGGACCATGAACAGTTACAAATACAGGGACCGTGAACAGTTACAAATACAGGGGCCGTAAACAGTTACAAATACAGGGGCCGTAAACAGTTACAAATACAGGGACCGTGAACAGTTACAGATGCAGGGACCATGAACAGTTACAGATACAGGGACCGTGAACAGTTACAGATACAGGGATCGTGAACAGTTACAAATACAGGGGCCATAAACAGTTACAAGTACAGGGAGCGTGAACAGTTACAGATTAAGGGGACGTAAACAGTTACAAATACAGGGACCGTGAACAGTTACAGATACCGGGACCGTGAACAGTTACAATTACAGGGACCGTGAACAGTTTCAGATACGGGGACCGTGAACAGCCACAAATGCAGGGACCGTAAACAGTTACAAATACAGGGACCGTGAACAGTTACAAATACAGGGACCGTGAACAGTTACAAATTCAGGGACCGTGAACAGCTACAGATACAGCGACCATGAACAGTTACAAATACAGGGACCGTGAACAGTTACAGATTCAGGGACCGTGCACAGCTACAAATACAGGGACTGTGAACAGTTACAGATACAGGGACCGTGAACAGTTACAGATAAAGGTATCGTGAACAGCTACTGATACAGGGACCGTGAACAGTTACAGATACAGGGACCGTGAAAATTCACAGATACAAGGACCATGAACAGTTACAAATACAGGGACGGTAAACAGTTACAAATACAGTTACCGTGAACAGTTACAGATGCAGGGACCATGAGCAGTTACAGAGGCAGGGACCATGAACAGTTACAAATACAGGGACCATGAACAGTTACAGATACAGGGATTGTGAAGATTTACAGATACAGGGACCATGAACAGTTACAGATACAGGGACCGTGAACAGTTACAGATACAGGGACCTTGAACAGCTACTGATACAGGGACCGTGAACAGTTACAGATACAGGGTCCGTGAACAGTTACAGATACAGCGACCCTGAAGAGTTACAAATACAAGGACTGTGAACAGCTACTGATACAGGGACCGTGAACAGTTACCGATACAGGGACCGTGAACAGTTACAGATACAGGGATCGGGAACAGTTACAGAAACAGGGAGCGGGAGCAGTTACAGATACAGGGACCATGAACAGTTACAGATACAGCGTCACTGAAGAGTTACAAATACAAGGTCTGTGAACAGCTACTGATACAGGGACCGTGAACAGTTACAGATACAGGGACCGTGAACAGTTACAGATACAGGGATCGGGAACAGTTACAGATACAGGGATCGGGAACAGTTACAGATACAGGGATCGGGAACAGTTACAGATACAGGGATCGGGAACAGTTACAGATACAGGGATCGGGAACAGTTACAGATACAGGGACCGTAAACAGTTACAAATACTGGGACCGTGAACAGTTACAGATCCAGGGACCATGAACAGTTACAGATGCAGGGACCATGAACAGTTAAAGATACAGAGACCGTGAACAGTTACAGATTCAGGGATCGTGAACAGTTACAAATACAGGGACCATGAACAGTTACAGATACAGGGACAGTGAACAGTTACAGATACAGGGACCTTGAACAGCTACTGATACAGGGACCGTGAACAGTTACAGATACAGGGACCGTGAACAGTTACAGATACAGCGACCCTGAAGAGTTACAAATACAAGGACTGTGAACAGCTACTGATACAGGGACTGTGAACAGTTACCGATACAGGGACCGTGAACAGTTACAGATACAGGGAGCGGGAACAGTTTCAGATACAGGGATCGGGAACAGTTACAGATACAGGGATCGGGAACAGTTACAGATACAGGGATCGGGAACAGTAACAGATACAGGGGCCGTAAACAGTTACAAATACAGGGACCGTGAACAGTTACAGATACAGGGACCGTGAACAGTTACAATTACAGGGACCATGAACAATTTCAGATACAGGGACCGTGAACAGCCACAAATGCAGGGACCGTGAACATTTACAAATTCGGGGACCGTGAACAGCTACAGATACAGCGACCATGAACAGTTACAAATACAGGGACCGTGAACAGTTACAGATTCAGGGACCGTGAACAGCTACAAATACAGGGACTGTGAACAGTTACAGATACAGGGACCGTGAACAGTTACAGATAAAGGTACCGTGAACAGCTACTGATACAGGGACCGTGAACAGTTACAGATACAGGGACCGAGAAAATTCACAGATACAAGGACAATGAACAGTTACAAATACAGGGACCGTAAACAGTTACAAATACTGGTACCGTGAACAGTTACAAATGCAGGGACCATGAACAGTTACAGATGCAGGGACAATGAACAGTTACAGATTCAGGGATCGTTAAGAGTTACAGATACAGGGACCATGAACAGTTACAGATACAGGGACCATGAACAGTTACAGATACAGGGACCTTGAACAGCTACTGATACAGGGACCGTGAACAGTTACAGATACAGGGACCGTGAACAGTTACAGATACAGCGACCATGAACAGTTACAGATACAAGGACTGTGAATAGCTACTGATACAGGGACCGTGAACAGTTACCGATACAGGGACCGTGAACAGTTACAGATACAGGGATCGGGAACAGTTACAGATACAGGGACCGTAAACAGTTACAAATACTGGGACCGTGAACAGTTACAGATTCAGGGACCATGAACAGTTACAGATGCAGGGACCATGAACAGTTAAAGATACAGGGACCGTGCACAGTTACAGATTCAGGGATCGTGAACAGTTACAAATACAGGGACCATGAACAGTTACAGATTCAGGGACCGTAAACAGTTACAAATACAGGGACCGTGAACAGTTACAAATTCAGGGACCGTGAACAGCTACAGATACAGCGACCATGAACAGTTACAGATACAGGGACCGTGAACAGTTACAGATTCAGGGACCGTGCACAGCTACAAATACAGGGACTGTGAACAGTTACAGATACAGGGACCGTGAACAGTTACAGATAAAGGTATCGTGAACAGCTACTGATACAGGGACCGTGAACAGTTACAGATACAGGGACCGTGAAAATTCACAGATACAAGGACCATGAACAGTTACAAATACAGGGACGGTAAACAGTTACAAATACAGTTACCGTGAACAGTTACAGATGCAGGGACCATGAACAGTTACAGATGCAGGGACCATGAACAGTTACAAATACAGGGACCATGAACAGTTACAGATACAGGGATCGTGAAGATTTACAGATACAGGGACCATGAACAGTTACAGATACAGGGACCGTGAACAGTTACAGATACAGGGACCTTGAACAGCTACTGATACAGGGACCGTGAACCGTTACAGATACAGGGTCCGTGAACAGTTACAGATACAGCGACCCTGAAGAGTTACAAATACAAGGACTGTGAACAGCTACTGATACAGGGACCGTGAACAGTTACCGATACAGGGACCGTGAACAGTTACAGATACAGGGATCGGGAACAGTTACACATACAGGGATCGGGAACAGTTACAGATACAGGGATCGGGAACAGTTACAGATACAGGGATCGGGAAAAGTTACAGATACAGGGATCGGGAACAGTTACAAATACAGGGACCGTGAACAGTTACAGATACAGGGACAATGAACAGTTACAGATACAGGGACAGTGAACCATTACAGATACAGGGACCATGAACAGTTACAAATACAGGGACCGTGAACAGTTTCAAATACAGGGGCCGTAAACAGTTACAAATACAGGGACGGTGTACATTTACTGATGCAGGGACCATGAACAGTTACAGATACAGGGACCGTGAAGAGTTACAGATACAGCGTCCCTGAAGAGTTACAAATACAAGGACTGTGAACAGCTACTGATACAGGGACCGTGAACAGTTACCGATACAGGGACCGTGAACAGTTACAGATACAGGGATCGGGAACAGTTACAGATACAGGGATCGGGAACAGTTACAGATACAGGGATCGGGAACAGTTACAGATACAGGGATCGGGAACAGTTACAGATACAGGCGCCGTAAACAGTTACAAGTACAGGGGCCGTAAACAGTTACAAATACAGGGACCGTGAACAGCTACAGATACAGCGACCATGAACAGTTACAAATACAGGGACCATGAACAGTTACAGATTCAGGGACCGTGAACAGCTACAAATAGAGGGACCGTGAACAGTTACAGATACAGGGACCGTGAACAGTTACAGATAAAGGGACCGTGAACAGCTACTGATACAGGGACCGTGAACAGTTACAGATACAGGGACCGTGAAAAGTCACAGATACAAGGACCATGAGCAGTTACAAATACAGGGAGCGTAAACAGTTACAAATACAGGGACCGTGAACATTTACAGATGCAGGGACCATGAACAGTTACAGATGCAGGGACCATGAACAGTTACAGATACAGGGACAATGAACAGTTACAGATTCAGGGATCGTGAAGAGTTACAGATACAGGGACCATGAGCAGTTACAGATACAGGGACCGTAAACAGTTACAGATACAGGGACCTTGAACAGCTACTGTTACAGGGACCGTGAACAATTATAGATACATGGACCGTGAACAGTTACAGATACAGGGATCGGGAACAGTTACAGATACAGGGATCGGGAACAGTTACAGATACAGGGATCGGGAACAGTTACAGATACAGGGATCGGGAACAGTTACAAATACAGGGACCGTGAACAGTTACAGATACAGGGAAATTAGCAGTTACAAATGCAGGGACAGTGAACAGTTACAGATACAGGGACCATGAACAGTTACAAATACAGGGACCGTGAACAGTTACAAATACAGGGGCCGTAAACAGTTACAAATACAGGGGCCGTAAACAGTTACAAATACAGGGACCGTGAACATTTACTGATGCAGGGACCATGAACAGTTACAGATACAGTGACCATGAACAGTTACAGATACAGGGATCGTGAACACTTACAAATACAGGGACCATGAACAGTTACAATTACAGGGACCGTGAACAGTTACAATTACAGGGATCGTGAACAGTTACAAATACAGGGACCGTGAACAGTTACAGATGCAGGCACCATGAACAGTTACAGATGCAGGGACCATGAACATTTACAGATACAGGGACCGTGAACAGTTACAGATTCAGGGATCGTGAACAGTTACAGATACAGGGACCATGAACAGTTACAGATACAGGGACCGTGAACAGTTACAGATACAGGGACCGTGAAAAGTCACAGATACAAGGACCATGAGCAGTTACAAATACAGGGAGCGTAAACAGTTACAAATACAGGGACCGTGAACATTTACAGATGCAGGGACCATGAACAGTTACAGATGCAGGGACCATGAACAGTTACAGATTCAGGGATCGTGAACGGTTACAGATACAGGGACCATGAACAGTTACAATAACAGGGACCGTGAACAGTTACAATTACAGAGATCCTAAACAGTTACAAATGCAGGGACCATGAACAGTTACAGATGCTGGGACCAGGAACAGATACAGATGCAGGGACCATGAACAGTTACAGATACAGGGACCGTGAACAGTTACAGATTCAGGGATCGTGAACAGTTACAGATACAGGGACCATGAACAGTTACAGATACAGGGACCGTGAACAGTTACAGATACAGGGACCTTGAACAGCTACTGATATAGGGACCGTGAACAGTTACAGATACAGGGACCGTGAACAGTTACAGATACAGCGACCCTGAAGAGTTACAAATACCAGGACTGTGAACAGCTACTGATACAGGGACCGTGAACAGTTACCGATACAGGCACAGTGAACACTTAGAGATACAGGGATCGGGAACAGTTACAGATACAGGGATCGGGAACAGTTACAGATACAGGGATCGGGAACAGTTACAGATACAGGGACGGTAAACAGTTACAAATACTGGGACCGTGAACAGTTACAGATGCAGGGAGCATGAACAGTTACAGATGCAGGGACCATGAACAGTTACAGATACAGGGACCATGAACAGTTACAGATACAGGGACCGTGAACAGTTACAGATACAGGGACCTTGAACAGCTAATGATACAGGGACCGTGAACAGTTACAGATACAGGGACCTTGAACAGTTACAGATACAGTGACCCTGAAGAGTTACAAATACAAGGACTGTGTACAGCTACTGATACAGGGACCGTGAACAGTTACCGATACAGGGACCGTGAACAGTTACAGATACAGGGATCGGGAACAGTTACAGATACAGTGATCGGGAACAGTTACAGATACAGGGACCGTAAAGAGTTACAAATACAGGGACCGTGAACAGTTACAAATACAGGGACCATGAACAGTTACAGATACAGGGACAGTCAACAGTTACAGATACAGGGACCATGAACAGTTACAAATACAGGGACCGTGAACAGTTACAAATTCAGGGGCCGTAAACAGTTACAAAAACAGGGGCCGTAAACAGTTACAAATACAGGGACCGTGAACAGTTACAGATGCAGGGACCATGAACAGTTACAGATACAGGGACCGTGAACAGTTACAGATTCAGGGATCATGAACAGTTACAGATACAGGGACAATGAACAGTTACAGATACAGGGATCGTGAACAGTTACAAATACAGGGACCATGAACAGTTACAATTACAGGGACCGTGAACAGTTACAATTACAGAGACCCTAAACAGTTACAAATACATTGACCGTGAACAGTTACAGAGGAAGGGACCATGAACATTTACAGATGCAGGGACCGTGAACAGTTACAGATACAGGGACCGTGAACAGTTACAGATACCGGGAACGTGAACAGTTACAGATACAGGGACCTTGAACAGCTACTGATATAGGGACCGTGAACAGTGACAGATACAGGGACCGTGAACAGTTACAGATACAGGGATCGGGAACAGTTACAGATACAGGGACCGTAAACAGTTACAAATACTGGGACCGTGAACAGTTACAGATGCAGGGACCATGAACAGTTACAGATGCAGGGACCATGAAAAGTTTCAGATACAGGGACCGTGAACAGATACAGATTCAGGGATCGTGAACAGTTACAAATACAGGGACCATGAACAGTTACAGATACAGGGACCATGAACAGTTACAGATACAGGGACCTTGAACAGCTACTGATACAGGGACCGTGAACAGTTACAGATACAGGGACCGTGAACAGTTACAGATACAGCGACCCTGAAGAGTTACAAATACAAGGACTGTGAACAGCTACTGATACAGGGACTGTGAACAGTTACCGATACAGGGAACGTGAACAGTTACAGATACAGGGATCGGGAACAGTTACAGATACAGGGATCGGGAACAGTTACAGATACAGGGATCGGGAACTGTTACAGATACAGGGATCGGGAACAGTTACAGATACAGGGACCGTAAACAGTTACAAATACAGGGACCGTGAACAGTTACAGATACAGGGACCATGAACATTTACAGATAAAGGGACAGTGAACAGTTACAGATACAGGGACCATGAACAGTTACAAATACAGGGACCCTGAACAGTTACAAATACAGGGGCCGTAAACAGTTACAAATACAGGGGCCGTAAACAGTTACAAATACAGGGACCATGAACAGTTACAGATGCAGGGAGCATGAACAGTTACAGATACAGGGACCGTGAACAGTTACAGATACAGCGATCGTGAACAGTTACAAATACAGGGGCCATAAACAGTTACAAATACAGGGACCCTGAACAGTTACAGATACAGGGGCCATAAACAGTTACAAATAAAGGGACCGTGAACAGTTACAAATACAGGGACCATGAACAGTTACAGATACAGGGACAGTCAACAGTTACAGATACAGGGACCATGAACAGTTACAAATACAGGGACCGTGAACAGTTACAAATTCAGGGGCCGTAAACAGTTACAAAAACAGGGGCCGTAAACAGTTACAAATACAGGGACCGTGAACAGTTACAGATGCAGGGACCATGAACAGTTACAGATACAGGGACCGTGAACAGTTACAGATTCAGGGATCATGAACAGTTACAGATACAGGGACAATGAACAGTTACAGATACAGGGATCGTGAACAGTTACAAATACAGGGACCATGAACAGTTACAATTACAGGGACCGTGAACAGTTACAATTACAGAGACCCTAAACAGTTACAAATACATTGACCGTGAACAGTTACAGAGGAAGGGACCATGAACATTTACAGATGCAGGGACCGTGAACAGTTACAGATACAGGGACCGTGAACAGTTACAGATACCGGGAACGTGAACAGTTACAGATACAGGGACCTTGAACAGCTACTGATATAGGGACCGTGAACAGTGACAGATACAGGGACCGTGAACAGTTACAGATACAGGGATCGGGAACAGTTACAGATACAGGGACCGTAAACAGTTACAAATACTGGGACCGTGAACAGTTACAGATGCAGGGACCATGAACAGTTACAGATGCAGGGACCATGAAAAGTTTCAGATACAGGGACCGTGAACAGATACAGATTCAGGGATCGTGAACAGTCACAAATACAGGGACCATGAACAGTTACAGATACAGGGACCATGAACAGTTACAGATACAGGGACCTTGAACAGCTACTGATACAGGGACCGTGAACAGTTACAGATACAGGGACCGTGAACAGTTACAGATACAGCGACCCTGAAGAGTTACAAATACAAGGACTGTGAACAGCTACTGATACAGGGACTGTGAACAGTTACCGATACAGGGTCCGTGAACAGTTACAGATACAGGGATCGGGAACAGTTACAGATACAGGGATCGGGAACAGTTACAGATACAGGGATCGGGAACAGTTACAGATACAGGGATCGGGAACAGTTACAGATACAGGGACCGTAAACAGATACAAATACAGGGACCGTGAACAGTTACAGATACAGGGACCATGAACAGTTACAGATACAGGGACAGTGAACAGTTACAGATACAGGGACCATGAACAGTTAAAAATACAGGGACCCTGAACAGTTACAAATACAGGGGCCGTAAACAGTTACAAATACAAAGGCCGTAAACAGTTACAAATACAGGGACCATGAACAGTTACAGATGCAGGGACCATGAACAGTTACAGATACAGGGACCGTGAACAGTTACAGATACAGGGATCGTGAACAGTTACAAATACAGGGGCCATAAACAGTTACAAATACAGGGACCCTGAACAGTTACAGATACAGGGGCCGTAAACAGTTACAAATACAGGGACCGTGAACAGTTACAGATACAGGGACCGTGAACAGTTACAATTACAGGGACCGTGAACAGTTTCAGATACAGGGACCGTGAACAGCCACAAATGCAGGGTCCGTGAACAGTTACAGATACAGGGACTGTGAACAGTTACAGATACAGGGACCGTGAACAGTTACAAATACAGGGACCGTGAAAAGTTACAAATCCAGGGGCTGTAAACAGTAACAAAGACTGGGACCGTGAACAGTTACAAATACAGGGGCCGTAAACAGTTACAAATACAGGGACCGTGAACAGTTACAGATACAGGGACCGTGAACAGTTACAATTACAGGGACCGTGAACAGTTTCAGATACAGGGACCGTGAACAGCCACAAATGCAGGGACCATGAACAGTTACAGATACAGGGACCGTGAACAGTTACAGATACAGGGACCATATAGAGCTACAGACACAGGGACCATGAAGAGTTACAGATACAGGGACCGTGAATAGTTACAGATACAGGGACATTGAACAGTTACAGATACAGGGACCATGAACAGTTACAGATACAACGATCGTGACCAGTTACATGTACAGGGACAGTGAACAATTACAGACACAGAGACCGAGAACAGCTACAAATACAGGGACAGTGAACAGTTACAGATACAGGGACCCTGAACAATTACAGATACAGGGACCGTGAACAGTTACAGATACAGGGACCGTGAACAGTTACAGATACAGGGACCGTGAACAGTTACAATTACAGGGACCATGAACAGTTACAGATACAGGGACCGTGAACAGTTACAGATACAGGGACCGTGAACAGTTACAGATACAGGGGCCGTAAACAGTTACAAATACAGGGACTGTGAACAGTTACAGATACAGGGGCCGTAAACAGTTACAGATACAGGGACCGTGAACAGTTACAGATACAGGGGCCGTAAACAGTTACAAATACAGGGACTGTGAACAGTTACAGATACAGGGACCGTGAACAGTTACAGATACAGGGACCGTGAACAGTTACAGATACAGGGGCCGTAAACAGTTACAAATACGGGGACTGTGAACAGTTACAGATACAGGGACCGTGAACAGTTACAGATACAGGGACCGTGAACAGTTACATATACAGGGACCGTGAACAGTTACAGATACCGGGACCGAAACAGTTACAGATACAGGGACCGTGAACAGTTACAGATACAGGGACCGTGAACAGTTACAGATACAGGGACCATGAACAGTTACAGATACAGGGTCCGTGAACAGTTACAATTACAGGGACAATGAACAGTTACAGATACAGGGCCTGTGAACAGCCACAAATGCAGGGACCGTGAACAGTTACAAATACAGGGACCGTGAACAGTTACAGATACAGGGACCGTGAACAGTTACAATAACAGGGAGCATGAACAGTTACAGATACTTGGACCGTGAACAGCCACAAATACAGGGACCGTGAACAGCCACAAATGCAGGGACCGTGAACATTTACAGATACAGGGACCCTGAACAGTTACAGATACAGGGACTATGAACAGTTACAGATAAAGGGCCAGTGATCATTTACAGATACAGGGACCATGAACAGTTGCAGATACAGGGTTCGTGAACAGTTACAGATACAGGGACAGTGAACAGTTACAGATACAGGGACCATGAACAGTTACAGATACAACGACCGTGAACAGTTACACATACAGGGACAGTGAACAATTACAGATACAGAGACCGTGAACAGCTACAAATACAGTGACAGTGAACAGTAAGAGATACAGGGACCGTGAACAGTTACAGATGCAGGGACCGTGAACAGTTACAAAAACAGGGACCTTGAACATCTACTGATACAGGGACCGTGAACAGTTACAGATACCGGGATCATGAACAGTTACAAATACAGTGACCGTGAACAGTTACAGATTCAGGGACCGTGAACAGCTAAAGATACCGGGATCATGAAGAGTTACAAATACAGGGACCGTGAACAGTTACAGATTCAGGGACCGTGAACAGCTACAAATACAGGGACCGTGAACAGTTACAAATACAGGGACCTTGAACAGCTACTGATACAGGCACCGTGAACAGTTACAGATACAGGGACCGTGAAAAGTCACAGATACAAGGATCATGAACAGTTACAAATACAGGGAACGTAAACAGTTACAAATACAGGGTCCGTGAACAGTTACTGATGCAGGGACCATGAACAGTTACAGATACAGGGACCGTGAACAGTTACAGATTCAGGGATCGTGAACAGTTACAGATACAGGGACCGTGAACAGTTACAGATGCAGGGACCATGAACAGTTACAGATAAAGGGACCGTGAACAGTTACAGATACAGGGACCTTGAACACCTACTGATACAGGGACCGTGAACAGTTACAGATACAGGGACCGTGAACAGTTACAGATACAGCGACCCTGAAGAGTTACAAATACAAGGACTGTGAACAGCTACTGATACAGGGACCATGAACAGTTACAGATACAGGGACCGTGAACAGGTACAGATACTGGGACGGTGAACAGTTACAGATACAGGGACCATGAACAGTTACAGATACAGGGACCATGAACAGTTACAAATACAGGGACCGTGAACAGTTACAAATACAGGGGCCGTAAACAGTTACAAATACAGGGACCGTAAACAGTTACAAATACAGGGACCGTGAACAGTTACAGATGCAGGGACCATGAACAGTTGCAGATACAGGGACCGTGAACGGTTACAGATATAGGGATCGTGAACAGTTACAAATACAGGGACTGTGAACAGTTACAATTACAGGGACCGTGAACAGTTACAATTACAGGGACCGGGAACAGTTACAAATACAGGGGCCGTAAACAGTTACAAATACAGGGACCGTGAACAGTTACAGATACAGGGACCGGGAATAGTTACAGATACAGGGACCGTGAACAGTTACAAATAAAGGGACCGTGAACAGTTACAAATACAGGGGGTGTAAACAGTAACAAAGACTGGGACCATGAACAGTTACAAATACAGGGGCCGTAAACAGTTAAAAATACAGGTACTGTGAACAGTTACAGATACAGGGGCCGTAAACAGTTACAAAGACTGGGACCGTGAACAGTTACAGATACAGGGACCGTGAACAGTTACAGATACAGGGTCCGTGAACAGTTACAATTACAGGGACAATGAACAGTTACAGATACAGGGCCTGTGAACAGCCACAAATGCAGGGACCGTGAACAGTTACAAATAAAGGGACCGTGAACAGTTACAGATACAGGGACCCTGAACAATTACAGATACAGGGACCGTGAACAGTTACAGATACAGGGACCGTGAACAGTTACAGATACAGGGACCGTGAACAGTTACAATTACAGGGACCATGAACAGTTACAGATACAGGGACCGTGAACAGTTACAGATACAGGGACCGTGAACAGTTACAGATACAGGGGCCGTAAACAGTTACAAATACAGGGACTGTGAACAGTTACAGATACAGGGGCCGTAAACAGTTACAGATACAGGGACCGTGAACAGTTACAGATACAGGGGCCGTAAACAGTTACAAATACAGGGACTGTGAACAGTTACAGATACAGGGACCGTGAACAGTTACAGATACAGGGACCGTGAACAGTTACAGATACAGGGGCCGTAAACAGTTACAAATACGGGGACTGTGAACAGTTACAGATACAGGGACCGTGAACAGTTACAGATACAGGGACCGTGAACAGTTACATATACAGGGACCGTGAACAGTTACAGATACCGGGACCGAAACAGTTACAGATACAGGGACCGTGAACAGTTACAGATACAGGGACCGTGAACAGTTACAGATACAGGGACCATGAACAGTTACAGATACAGGGTCCGTGAACAGTTACAATTACAGGGACAATGAACAGTTACAGATACAGGGCCTGTGAACAGCCACAAATGCAGGGACCGTGAACAGTTACAAATACAGGGACCGTGAACAGTTACAGATACAGGGACCGTGAACAGTTACAATAACAGGGAGCATGAACAGTTACAGATACTTGGACCGTGAACAGCCACAAATACAGGGACCGTGAACAGCCACAAATGCAGGGACCGTGAACATTTACAGATACAGGGACCCTGAACAGTTACAGATACAGGGACTATGAACAGTTACAGATAAAGGGCCAGTGATCATTTACAGATACAGGGACCATGAACAGTTGCAGATACAGGGTTCGTGAACAGTTACAGATACAGGGACAGTGAACAGTTACAGATACAGGGACCATGAACAGTTACAGATACAACGACCGTGAACAGTTACACATACAGGGACAGTGAACAATTACAGATACAGAGACCGTGAACAGCTACAAATACAGTGACAGTGAACAGTAAGAGATACAGGGACCGTGAACAGTTACAGATGCAGGGACCGTGAACAGTTACAAAAACAGGGACCTTGAACATCTACTGATACAGGGACCGTGAACAGTTACAGATACCGGGATCATGAACAGTTACAAATACAGTGACCGTGAACAGTTACAGATTCAGGGACCGTGAACAGCTAAAGATACCGGGATCATGAAGAGTTACAAATACAGGGACCGTGAACAGTTACAGATTCAGGGACCGTGAACAGCTACAAATACAGGGACCGTGAACAGTTACAAATACAGGGACCTTGAACAGCTACTGATACAGGCACCGTGAACAGTTACAGATACAGGGACCGTGAAAAGTCACAGATACAAGGATCATGAACAGTTACAAATACAGGGAACGTAAACAGTTACAAATACAGGGTCCGTGAACAGTTACTGATGCAGGGACCATGAACAGTTACAGATACAGGGACCGTGAACAGTTACAGATTCAGGGATCGTGAACAGTTACAGATACAGGGACCGTGAACAGTTACAGATGCAGGGACCATGAACAGTTACAGATAAAGGGACCGTGAACAGTTACAGATACAGGGACCTTGAACACCTACTGATACAGGGACCGTGAACAGTTACAGATACAGGGACCGTGAACAGTTACAGATACAGCGACCCTGAAGAGTTACAAATACAAGGACTGTGAACAGCTACTGATACAGGGACCATGAACAGTTACAGATACAGGGACCGTGAACAGGTACAGATACTGGGACGGTGAACAGTTACAGATACAGGGACCATGAACAGTTACAGATACAGGGACCATGAACAGTTACAAATACAGGGACCGTGAACAGTTACAAATACAGGGGCCGTAAACAGTTACAAATACAGGGACCGTAAACAGTTACAAATACAGGGACCGTGAACAGTTACAGATGCAGGGACCATGAACAGTTACAGATACAGGGACCGTGAACGGTTACAGATATAGGGATCGTGAACAGTTACAAATACAGGGACTGTGAACAGTTACAATTACAGGGACCGTGAACAGTTACAATTACAGGGACCGGGAACAGTTACAAATACAGGGGCCGTAAACAGTTACAAATACAGGGACCGTGAACAGTTACAGATACAGGGACCGGGAATAGTTACAGATACAGGGACCGTGAACAGTTACAAATACAGGGACCGTGAACAGTTACAAATACAGGGGGTGTAAACAGTAACAAAGACTGGGACCATGAACAGTTACAAATACAGCGGCCGTAAACAGTTAAAAATACAGGTACTGTGAACAGTTACAGATACAGGGGCCGTAAACAGTTACAAAGACTGGGACCGTGAACAGTTACAGATACAGGGACCGTGAACAGTTACAGATACAGGGTCCGTGAACAGTTACAATTACAGGGACAATGAACAGTTACAGATACAGGGACAGTGAACAGTTACAGATATAGCGACCATGAACAGTTACAAATACAGGTACCGTGAACAGTTACAGATTCAGGGACCGTGAACAGCTACAAATACAGGGACCGTGAACAGTTACAGATACAGGGACCGTGAACAGTTACAGATACAGCGACCGTGAACAGCTACTGATACAGGGACCGTGAACAGTTACAGATACAGGAACCGTGAAAAGTCACAGATACTAGGACCATGAACAGTTACAAATACAGGGACCGTAAACAGTTACAAATACAGTGACCGTTAACAGTTACAGATGCAGGGACCATGAACAGTTACAGATAAAGGGACCGTGAACAGTTACAGATACAGGGACCTTGAACACCTACTGATACAGGGACCGTGAACAGTTACAGATACAGGGACCGTGAACAGTTACAGATACAGCGACCCTGAAGAGTTACAAATACAAGGACTGTGAACAGCTACTGATACAGGGACCATGAACAGTTACAGATACAGGGACCGTGAACAGCTACTGATACAGGGACCATGAACAGGTACAGATACTGGGACGGTGAACAGTTACAGATACAGGGACCATGAACAGTTACAGATACAGGGTCCATGAACAGTTACAAATACAGGGACCGTGAACAGTTACAAATACAGGGGCCGTAAACAGTTACAAATACAGGGACCGTAAACAGTTACAAATACAGGGACCATGAACAGTTACAGATGCAGGGACCATGAACAGTTACAGATACAGGGACCGTGAACAGTTACAGATATAGGGATCGTGAACAGTTACAAATACAGGGACCGTGAACAGTTACAATTACAGGGACCGTGAACAGTTACAATTACAGGGACCGGGAACAGTTACAAATACAGGGGCCGTAAACAGTTACAAATACAGGGACCGTGAACAGTTACAGATACAGGGACTGGGAATAGTTACAGATACAGGGACCGTGAACAGTTACAAATACAGGGACCGTGAACAGTTACAAATACAGGGGGTGTAAACAGTAACAAAGACTGGGACCGTGAACAGTTACAAATACAGGGACTGTGAACAGTTACAGATACAGGGGCCGTAAACAGTTACAAAGACAGGGACCGTGAACAGTTACAGATACAGGGACCGTGAACAGTTACAGATACAGGGTCCGTGAACAGTTACAATTACAGGGACAATGAACAGTTACAGATACAGGGCCTGTGAACAGCCACAAATGCAGGGACCGTGAACAGTTACAAATAAAGGGACCGTGAACAGTTACAGATACAGGGACCGTGAACAGTTACAGATACAGGGACCGTGAACAGTTACAGATACAGGGACCGTGAACAGTTACAGATACAGGGGCAGTGAACATTTACAGATACAGGGACCATGAACAGTTACAGATACAGGGACCATGAACAGTTACAGATACAGGGACAGTGAACAGTTACAGATATAGCGACCATGAACAGTTACAAATACAGGTACCGTGAACAGTTACAGATTCAGGGACCGTGAACAGCTACAAATACAGGGACCGTGAACAGTTACAGATACAGGGACCGTGAACAGTTACAGATACAGCGACCGTGAACAGCTACTGATACAGGGACCGTGAACAGTTACAGATACAGGAACCGTGAAAAGTCACAGATACTAGGACCATGAACAGTTACAAATACAGGGACCGTAAACAGTTACAAATACAGTGACCGTTAAAAGTTACAGATGCAGGGACCATGAACAGTTACAGATACAGGGACCGTGAACAGTTACAGATACAGGGACCATGAACAGTTACAGATACAACGACTGTGAACAGTTACGGATACAGGGACCGTGAACAGTTACAGATACAGGGACCGTGAACAGTTACAAAGACAGGGACCATGAACAGTTACAATTACAGGGACCATGAACATTTACAAATACAGGGACCATGAACAGTTACAAATACAGGGACCGTGAACAGTTGCAGATTCAGGGACCGTGAACAGCTACAAATACAGGGACCGTGAACAGTTACAGATACAGCGACCTTGAACAGCTACTGATACAGGGACCGTGAACAGTTACAGATACAGGGACCGTGAAAAGTCTCAGCTACAAGGACCATGAACAGTTACAGATGCAGGGACCATGAACATTTACCGATACAGGGACCGTGAACAGTTACAGATTCAGGGATCGTGAACAGTTACAGATTCAGGGACCGTGAACAGTTACAGATGCAGGGACCATGAACAGTTACAGATACAGGGACCGTGAACAGTTACAGATACAGGGACCTTGAACAGCTACTGATACAGGGACCGTGAACAGTTACAGATACAGGGACCGTGAAGAGTTGCAGATACAGCGACCCTGCCGAGTTACAAATACAAGTACTGTGAACAGCTACTGATACAGGGACCATGAACAGGTACAGATACAGGGACAGTGAACAGTTACAGATACAGGGACCATGAACAGTTACAAATACAGGGACCATGAACAGTTACAAATACAGGGACCGTGAACAGTTACAAATACAGGGGCCGTAAAAAGTTACAAATACAGGGACCGTGAACAGTTACAAATACAGGGGCCGTAAACAGTTACAAATACAGGGACCGTGAACAGTTACAGATACAGGGACCGTGAACAGTTACAATTACAGGGATCGTGAACAGTTACAAATACAGGGACCGTGAACATTTACAATTACAGGGATCGTGAACAGTTACAGATACAGGGGCCGTAAACAGTTACAGATACAGGGACCGTGAACAGTTACAATTACAGGGATCGTGAACAGTTACAAATACAGGGACCGTGAACAGTTACAGATACAGGGACTGGGAACAGTTACAGATACAGGGGCCGTAAACAGTTACAAATACAGGGACCGTGAACAGTTACAGATACAGGGACCGGGAACAGTTACAAATACAGGGGCCGTAAACAGTTACAAATACAGGGACCGTGAACAGTTACAGATACAGGGACCGGGAACAGTTACAGATACAGGGACCGTGAACAGTTACAAATACAGGGACCGTGAACTGTTACAAATACAGGGGCTGTAAACAGTAACAAAGAATGGGACCTTGAACAGTTATAAATACAGGGGCCGTAAACAGTTACAAATACAGGGACTGTGAACAGTTACAGATACAGGGGCCGTAAACAGTTACAAAGACAGGTACCGTGAACAGTTACAGATACAGGGTCCGTGAACAGTTACAATTACAGGGACAATGAACAGTTACAGATACAGGGCCTGTGAACAGCCACAAATACAGGGACCGTGAACAGTTACAAATACAGGGACCGTGAACAGTTACAGATACAGGGACCGTGAACAGTTACAATAACAGGGAGCATGAACAGTTACAGATAATTGGACCGTGAACAGCCACAAATACAGGGACCGTGAACAGCCACAAATGCAGGGACCGTGAACATTTACAGATACAGGGACCCTGAACAGTTACAGATACAGGGACTATGAACATTTACAGATAAAGGGCCAGTGATCATTTACAGATACAGGGACCATGAACAGTTACAGATACAGGGTTCGTGAACAGTTACAGATACAGGGACAGTGAACAGTTACAGATACAGAGACCGTGAACAGCTACAAATACAGGGACAGTGAACAGTAAGAGATACAGGGACCGTGAACAGTTACAGATGCAGGGACCGTGAACAGTTACAAAAACAGGGACCTTGAACAGCTACTGATACAGGGACCGTGAACAGTTACAGATACCGGGATCATGAAGAGTTACAAATACAGTGACCGTGAACAGTTACAGATTCAGGGACCGTGAACAGCTAAAGATACCGGGATCATGAAGAGTTACAAATACAGGGACCGTGAACAGTTACAGATTCAGGGACCGTGAACAGCTACAAATACAGGGACCGTGAACAGTTACAAATACAGGGACCTTGAACAGCTACTGATACAGGCACCGTGAACAGTTACAGATACAGGGACCGTGAAAAGTCACAGATACAAGGATCATGAACAGTTACAAATACAGGGAACGTAAACAGTTACAAATACAGGGTCCGTGAACAGTTACTGATGCAGGGACCATGAACAGTTACAGATACAGGGACCGTGAACAGTTACAGATTCAGGGATCGTGAACAGTTACAGATACAGGAACCGTGAAAAGTCACAGATACTAGGACCATGAACAGTTACAAATACAGGGACCGTAAACAGTTACAAATACAGTGACCGTTAACAGTTACAGATGCAGGGACCATGAACAGTTACAGATAAAGGGACCGTGAACAGTTACAGATACAGGGACCTTGAACACCTACTGATACAGGGACCGTGAACAGTTACAGATACAGGGACCGTGAACAGTTACAGATACAGCGACCCTGAAGAGTTACAAATACAAGGACTGTGAACAGCTACTGATACAGGGACCATGAACAGTTACAGATACAGGGACCGTGAACAGCTACTGATACAGGGACCATGAACAGGTACAGATACTGGGACGGTGAACAGTTACAGATACAGGGACCATGAACAGTTACAGATACAGGGTCCATGAACAGTTACAAATACAGGGACCGTGAACAGTTACAAATACAGGGGCCGTAAACAGTTACAAATACAGGGACCGTAAACAGTTACAAATACAGGGACCATGAACAGTTACAGATGCAGGGACCATGAACAGTTACAGATACAGGGACCGTGAACAGTTACAGATATAGGGATCGTGAACAGTTACAAATACAGGGACCGTGAACAGTTACAATTACAGGGACCGTGAACAGTTACAATTACAGGGACCGGGAACAGTTACAAATACAGGGGCCGTAAACAGTTACAAATACAGGGACCGTGAACAGTTACAGATACAGGGACTGGGAATAGTTACAGATACAGGGACCGTGAACAGTTACAAATACAGGGACCGTGAACAGTTACAAATACAGGGGGTGTAAACAGTAACAAAGACTGGGACCGTGAACAGTTACAAATACAGGGACTGTGAACAGTTACAGATACAGGGGCCGTAAACAGTTACAAAGACAGGGACCGTGAACAGTTACAGATACAGGGACCGTGAACAGTTACAGATACAGGGTCCGTGAACAGTTACAATTACAGGGACAATGAACAGTTACAGATACAGGGCCTGTGAACAGCCACAAATGCAGGGACCGTGAACAGTTACAAATAAAGGGACCGTGAACAGTTACAGATACAGGGACCGTGAACAGTTACAGATACAGGGACCGTGAACAGTTACAGATACAGGGACCGTGAACAGTTACAGATACAGGGGCAGTGAACATTTACAGATACAGGGACCATGAACAGTTACAGATACAGGGACCATGAACAGTTACAGATACAGGGACCGTAAACAGTTACAAATACAGTGACCGTTAAAAGTTACAGATGCAGGGACCATGAACAGTTACAGATACAGGGACCGTGAACAGTTACAGATTCAGGGACCGTGAACAGCTACAAATACAGGGACCGTGAACAGTTACAGATACAGGGACCGTGAACAGTTACAGATACAGCGACCGTGAACAGCTACTGATACAGGGACCGTGAACAGTTACAGATACAGGAACCGTGAAAAGTCACAGATACTAGGACCATGAACAGTTACAAATACAGGGACCGTAAACAGTTACAAATACAGTGACCGTTAAAAGTTACAGATGCAGGGACCATGAACAGTTACAGATACAGGGACCGTGAACAGTTACAGATACAGGGACCATGAACAGTTACAGATACAACGACTGTGAACAGTTATGGATACAGGGACTGTGAACAGTTACAGATACAGGGACCGTGAACAGTTACAAAGACAGGGACCATGAACAGTTACAATTACAGGGACCATGAACATTTACAAATACAGGGACCATGAACAGTTACAAATACAGGGACCGTGAACAGTTGCAGATTCAGGGACCGTGAACAGCTACAAATACAGGGACCGTGAACAGTTACAGATACAGCGACCTTGAACAGCTACTGATACAGGGACCGTGAACAGTTACAGATACAGGGACCGTGAAAAGTCTCAGCTACAAGGACCATGAACAGTTACAGATGCAGGGACCATGAACATTTACCGATACAGGGACCGTGAACAGTTACAGATTCAGGGAACGTGAACAGTTACAGATGCAGGGACCGTGAACAGTTACAGATGCAGGGACCATGAACAGTTACAGATACAGGGACCGTGAACAGTTACAGATACAGGGACCTTGAACAGCTACTGATACAGGGACCGTGAACAGTTACAGATACAGGGACCGTGAAGAGTTGCAGATACAGCGACCCTGCCGAGTTACAAATACAAGTACTGTGAACAGCTACTGATACAGGGACCATGAACAGGTACAGATACAGGGACAGTGAACAGTTACAGATACAGGGACCATGAACAGTTACAAATACAGGGACCATGAACAGTTACAAATACAGGGACCGTGAACAGTTACAAATACAGGGGCCGTAAAAAGTTACAAATACAGGGACCGTGAACAGTTACAAATACAGGGGCCGTAAACAGTTACAAATACAGGGACCGTGAACAGTTACAGATACAGGGACCGTGAACAGTTACAATTACAGGGATCGTGAACAGTTACAAATACAGGGACCGTGAACATTTACAATTACAGGGATCGTGAACAGTTACAGATACAGGGGCCGTAAACAGTTACAGATACAGGGACCGTGAACAGTTACAATTACAGGGATCGTGAACAGTTACAAATACAGGGACCGTGAACAGTTACAGATACAGGGACTGGGAACAGTTACAGATACAGGGGCCGTAAACAGTTACAAATACAGGGACCGTGAACAGTTACAGATACAGGGACCGGGAACAGTTACAAATACAGGGGCCGTAAACAGTTACAAATACAGGGACCGTGAACAGTTACAGATACAGGGACCGGGAACAGTTACAGATACAGGGACCGTGAACAGTTACAAATACAGGGACCGTGAACTGTTACAAATACAGGGGCTGTAAACAGTAACAAAGAATGGGACCTTGAACAGTTATAAATACAGGGGCCGTAAACAGTTACAAATACAGGGACTGTGAACAGTTACAGATACAGGGGCCGTAAACAGTTACAAAGACAGGTACCGTGAACAGTTACAGATACAGGGTCCGTGAACAGTTACAATTACAGGGACAATGAACAGTTACAGATACAGGGCCTGTGAACAGCCACAAATACAGGGACCGTGAACAGTTACAAATACAGGGACCGTGAACAGTTACAGATACAGGGACCGTGAACAGTTACAATAACAGGGAGCATGAACAGTTACAGATAATTGGACCGTGAACAGCCACAAATACAGGGACCGTGAACAGCCACAAATGCAGGGACCGTGAACATTTACAGATACAGGGACCCTGAACAGTTACAGATACAGGGACTATGAACATTTACAGATAAAGGGCCAGTGATCATTTACAGATACAGGGACCATGAACAGTTACAGATACAGGGTTCGTGAACAGTTACAGATACAGGGACAGTGAACAGTTACAGATACAGAGACCGTGAACAGCTACAAATACAGGGACAGTGAACAGTAAGAGATACAGGGACCGTGAACAGTTACAGATGCAGGGACCGTGAACAGTTACAAAAACAGGGACCTTGAACAGCTACTGATACAGGGACCGTGAACAGTTACAGATACCGGGATCATGAAGAGTTACAAATACAGTGACCGTGAACAGTTACAGATTCAGGGACCGTGAACAGCTAAAGATACCGGGATCATGAAGAGTTACAAATACAGGGACCGTGAACAGTTACAGATTCAGGGACCGTGAACAGCTACAAATACAGGGACCGTGAACAGTTACAAATACAGGGACCTTGAACAGCTACTGATACAGGCACCGTGAACAGTTACAGATACAGGGACCGTGAAAAGTCACAGATACAAGGATCATGAACAGTTACAAATACAGGGAACGTAAACAGTTACAAATACAGGGTCCGTGAACAGTTACTGATGCAGGGACCATGAACAGTTACAGATACAGGGACCGTGAACAGTTACAGATTCAGGGATCGTGAACAGTTACAGATACAGGAACCGTGAAAAGTCACAGATACTAGGACCATGAACAGTTACAAATACAGGGACCGTAAACAGTTACAAATACAGTGACCGTTAACAGTTACAGATGCAGGGACCATGAACAGTTACAGATAAAGGGACCGTGAACAGTTACAGATACAGGGACCTTGAACACCTACTGATACAGGGACCGTGAACAGTTACAGATACAGGGACCGTGAACAGTTACAGATACAGCGACCCTGAAGAGTTACAAATACAAGGACTGTGAACAGCTACTGATACAGGGACCATGAACAGTTACAGATACAGGGACCGTGAACAGCTACTGATACAGGGACCATGAACAGGTACAGATACTGGGACGGTGAACAGTTACAGATACAGGGACCATGAACAGTTACAGATACAGGGTCCATGAACAGTTACAAATACAGGGACCGTGAACAGTTACAAATACAGGGGCCGTAAACAGTTACAAATACAGGGACCGTAAACAGTTACAAATACAGGGACCATGAACAGTTACAGATGCAGGGACCATGAACAGTTACAGATACAGGGACCGTGAACAGTTACAGATATAGGGATCGTGAACAGTTACAAATACAGGGACCGTGAACAGTTACAATTACAGGGACCGTGAACAGTTACAATTACAGGGACCGGGAACAGTTACAAATACAGGGGCCGTAAACAGTTACAAATACAGGGACCGTGAACAGTTACAGATACAGGGACTGGGAATAGTTACAGATACAGGGACCGTGAACAGTTACAAATACAGGGACCGTGAACAGTTACAAATACAGGGGGTGTAAACAGTAACAAAGACTGGGACCGTGAACAGTTACAAATACAGGGACTGTGAACAGTTACAGATACAGGGGCCGTAAACAGTTACAAAGACAGGGACCGTGAACAGTTACAGATACAGGGACCGTGAACAGTTACAGATACAGGGTCCGTGAACAGTTACAATTACAGGGACAATGAACAGTTACAGATACAGGGCCTGTGAACAGCCACAAATGCAGGGACCGTGAACAGTTACAAATAAAGGGACCGTGAACAGTTACAGATACAGGGACCGTGAACAGTTACAGATACAGGGACCGTGAACAGTTACAGATACAGGGACCGTGAACAGTTACAGATACAGGGGCAGTGAACATTTACAGATACAGGGACCATGAACAGTTACAGATACAGGGACCATGAACAGTTACAGATACAGGGACAGTGAACAGTTACAGATATAGCGACCATGAACAGTTACAAATACAGGTACCGTGAACAGTTACAGATTCAGGGACCGTGAACAGCTACAAATACAGGGACCGTGAACAGTTACAGATACAGGGACCGTGAACAGTTACAGATACAGCGACCGTGAACAGCTACTGATACAGGGACCGTGAACAGTTACAGATACAGGAACCGTGAAAAGTCACAGATACTAGGACCATGAACAGTTACAAATACAGGGACCGTAAACAGTTACAAATACAGTGACCGTTAAAAGTTACAGATGCAGGGACCATGAACAGTTACAGATACAGGGACCGTGAACAGTTACAGATACAGGGACCATGAACAGTTACAGATACAACGACTGTGAACAGTTACGGATACAGGGACTGTGAACAGTTACAGATACAGGGACCGTGAACAGTTACAAAGACAGGGACCATGAACAGTTACAATTACAGGGACCATGAACATTTACAAATACAGGGACCATGAACAGTTACAAATACAGGGACCGTGAACAGTTGCAGATTCAGGGACCGTGAACAGCTACAAATACAGGGACCATGAACAGTTACAGATACAGCGACCTTGAACAGCTACTGATACAGGGACCGTGAACAGTTACAGATACAGGGACCGTGAAAAGTCTCAGCTACAAGGACCATGAACAGTTACAGATGCAGGGACCATGAACATTTACCGATACAGGGACCGTGAACAGTTACAGATTCAGGGATCGTGAACAGTTACAGATGCAGGGACCGTGAACAGTTACAGATGCAGGGACCATGAACAGTTACAGATACAGGGACCGTGAACAGTTACAGATACAGGGACCTTGAACAGCTACTGATACAGGGACCGTGAACAGTTACAGATACAGGGACCGTGAAGAGTTGCAGATACAGCGACCCTGCCGAGTTACAAATACAAGTACTGTGAACAGCTACTGATACAGGGACCATGAACAGGTACAGATACAGGGACAGTGAACAGTTACAGATACAGGGACCATGAACAGTTACAAATACAGGGACCATGAACAGTTACAAATACAGGGACCGTGAACAGTTACAAATACAGGGGCCGTAAAAAGTTACAAATACAGGGACCGTGAACAGTTACAAATACAGGGGCCGTAAACAGTTACAAATACAGGGACCGTGAACAGTTACAGATACAGGGACCGTGAACAGTTACAATTACAGGGATCGTGAACAGTTACAAATACAGGGACCGTGAACATTTACAATTACAGGGATCGTGAACAGTTACAGATACAGGGGCCGTAAACAGTTACAGATACAGGGACCGTGAACAGTTACAATTACAGGGATCGTGAACAGTTACAAATACAGGGACCGTGAACAGTTACAGATACAGGGACTGGGAACAGTTACAGATACAGGGGCCGTAAACAGTTACAAATACAGGGACCGTGAACAGTTACAGATACAGGGACCGGGAACAGTTACAAATACAGGGGCCGTAAACAGTTACAAATACAGGGACCGTGAACAGTTACAGATACAGGGACCGGGAACAGTTACAGATACAGGGACCGTGAACAGTTACAAATACAGGGACCGTGAACTGTTACAAATACAGGGGCTGTAAACAGTAACAAAGAATGGGACCTTGAACAGTTATAAATACAGGGGCCGTAAACAGTTACAAATACAGGGACTGTGAACAGTTACAGATACAGGGGGCGTAAACAGTTACAAAGACAGGTACCATGAACAGTTACAGATACAGGGTCCGTGAACAGTTACAATTACAGGGACAATGAACAGTTACAGATACAGGGCCTGTGAACAGCCACAAATGCAGGGACCGTGAACAGTTACAAATACAGGGACCGTGAACAGTTACAGATACAGGGACCGTGAACAGTTACAATAACAGGGAGCATGAACAGTTACAGATAATTGGACCGTGAACAGCCACAAATACAGGGACCGTGAACAGCCACAAATGCAGGGACCGTGAACATTTACAGATACAGGGACCCTGAACAGTTACAGATACAGGGACTATGAACATTTACAGATAAAGGGCCAGTGATCATTTACAGATACAGGGACCATGAACAGTTACAGATACAGGGTTCGTGAACAGTTACAGATACAGGGACAGTGAACAGTTACAGATACAGAGACCGTGAACAGCTACAAATACAGGGACAGTGAACAGTAAGAGATACAGTGACCGTGAACAGTTACAGATGCAGGGACCGTGAACAGTTACAAAAACAGGGACCTTGAACAGCTACTGATACAGGGACCGTGAACAGTTACAGATACCGGGATCATGAACAGTTACAAATACAGTGACCGTGAACAGTTACAGATTCAGGGACCGTGAACAGCTAAAGATACCGGGATCATGAAGAGTTACAAATACAGGGACCGTGAACAGTTACAGATTCAGGGACCGTGAACAGCTACAAATACAGGGACCGTGAACAGTTACAAATACAGGGACCTTGAACAGCTACTGATACAGGCACCGTGAACAGTTACAGATACAGGGACCGTGAAAAGTCACAGATACAAGGATCATGAACAGTTACAAATACAGGGAACGTAAACAGTTACAAATACAGGGTCCGTGAACAGTTACTGATGCAGGGACCATGAACAGTTACAGATACAGGGACCGTGAACAGTTACAGATTCAGGGATCGTGAACAGTTACAGATACAGGGACCGTGAACAGTTACAGATGCAGGGACCATGAACAGTTACAGATAAAGGGACCGTGAACAGTTACAGATACAGGGACCTTGAACACCTACTGATACAGGGACCGTGAACAGTTACAGATACAGGGACCGTGAACAGTTACAGATACAGCGACCCTGAAGAGTTACAAATACAAGGACTGTGAACAGCTACTGATACAGGGACCATGAACAGTTACAGATACAGGGACCGTGAACAGCTACTGATACAGGGACCATGAACAGGTACAGATACAGGGACAGTGAACAGTTACAGATACAGCGACCATGAACAGTTACAGATACAGGGACCATGAACAGTTACAAATACAGGGACCGTGAACAGTTACAAATACAGGGACCATGAACAGTTACAAATACAGGGGCCGTAAACAGTTACAAATACAGGGACCGTAAACAGTTACAAATACAGGGACCGTGAACAGTTACAGATGCAGGGACCATGAACAGTTACAGATACAGGGACCGTGAACAGTTACAGATATAGGGATCGTGAACAGTTACAAATACAGGGACCGTGAACAGTTACAATTACAGGGACCGTGAACATTTACAATTACAGGGACCGGGAACAGTTACAAATACAGGGGCCGTAAACAGTTACAAATACAGGGACCGTGAACAGTTACAGATACAGGGACCGGGACAGTTACAGATACAGGGACCGTGAACAGTTACAAATACAGGGACCGTGAACAGTTACAAATACAGGGGGTGTAAACAGTAACAAAGACTGGGACCGTGAACAGTTACAAATACAGGGGCCGTAAACTGTTACAAATACAGGGACTGTGAACAGTTACAGATACAGGGGCCGTAAACAGTTACAAAGACAGGGACCGTGAACAGTTACAGATACAGGGACCGTGAACAGTTACAATTACAGGGATCGTGAACAGTTACAAATACAGGGGCCGTAAACAGTTACAGATACAGGGACCGTGAACAGTTATAATTACAGGGATCGTGAACAGCTACAAATGCAGGGGCGGTAAACAGTTACAAATACAGGGACCGTGAACAGTTACAGATACAGGGACCGGGAACAGTTACAGATACAGGGACCGTGAACAGTTACAAATACAGGGACCGTGAACTGTTACAAATACAGGGGCTGTAAACAGTAACAAAGAATGGGACCGTGAACAGTTACAAATACAGGGGCCGTAAACAGTTACAAATACAGGGACTGTGAACAGTTACTTTTACAGGGGCCCTAAACAGTTACAAAGACAGGGACCGTGAACAGTTACAGATACAGGGACCATGAACAGTTACAGATACAGGGTCCGTGAACAGTTACAATGACAGGGACAATGAACAGTTACAGATACAGGGCCTGTGAACAGCCACAAATGCAGGGACCGTGAACAGTTACAAATACAGGGACCATGAACAGTTACAGATACAGGGACCGTGAACAGTTACAATAACAGGGAGCATGAACAGTTACAGATACTTGGACCGTGAACAGCCACAAATACAGGGACCGTGAACAGCCACAAATGCAGGGACCGTGAACATTTACAGATACAGGGACCCTGAACAGTTACAGATACAGGGACTATGAACATTTACAGATAAAGGGCCAGTGATCATTTACAGATACAGGGACCATGAACAGTTACAGATACAGGGTTCGTGAACAGTTACAGATACAGGGACAGTGAACAGTTACAGATACAGGGACCATGAACAGTTACAGATACAACGACCGTGAACAGTTACACATACAGGGACAGTGAACAATTACGGATACAGAGACCGTGAACAGCTACAAATACAGGGACAGTGAACAGTAAGAGATACAGGGATCGTGAACAGTTACAGATGCAGGGACCATGAACAGTTACAAAAACAGGGACCTTGAACAGCTACTGATACAGGGACCGTGAACAGTTACAGATACCGGGATCATGAACAGTTACAAATACAGTGACCGTGAACAGTTACAGATTCAGGGACCGTGAACAGCTAAAGATACCGGGATCATGAAGAGTTACAAATACAGGGACCGTGAACAGTTACAGATTCAGGGACCGTGAACAGCTACAAATACAGGGACCGTGAACAGTTACAAATACAGGGACCTTGAACAGCTACTGATACAGGCACCGTGAACAGTTACAGATACAGGGACCGTGAAAAGTCACAGATACAAGGATCATGAACAGTTACAAATACAGGGAACGTAAACAGTTACAAATACAGGGTCCGTGAACAGTTAATGATGCAGGGACCATGAACAGTTACAGATACAGGGACCGTGAACAGTTACAGATTCAGGGATCGTGAACAGTTACAGATAAAGGGACCGTGAACAGTTACAGATACAGGGACCTTGAACAGCTACTGATACAGGGACCGTGAACAGTTACAGATACAGGGACCGTGAACAGCTACTGATACAGGGACCATGAACAGGTACAGATACAGGGACCATGAACAGTTACAGATACAGGGACCATGAACAGTTACAAATACAGGGACCGTGAACAGTTACAAATACAGGGGCCGTAAACAGCTACAAATGCAGGGACCGTAAACAGTTACAAATACAGGGACCGTGAACAGTTACAGATGCAGGGACCATGAACAGTTACAGATACAGGGACCGTGAACAGTTACAGATATAGGGATCGTGAACAGTTACAAATACAGGGACCGTGAACAGTTACAATTACAGGCACCGTGAACAGTTACAATTACAGGGACCGGGAACCGTTACAAATACAGGGTCCATAAACAGTTACAAATACAGGGACTGTGAACAGTTACAGATACAGGGGCCGTAAACAGTTACAATTACAGGGACAATGAACAGTTACAGATACAGGGCCTGTGAACAGCCACAAATGCAGGGACCGTGAACAGTTACAAATAAAGGGACCGTGAACAGTTACAGATACAGGGACCGTGAACATTTACAATTACAGGGACCGTGAACAGCTACAGATACAGGGACCGTGAACAGTTACAATTACAGGGACCGTGAACAGTTACAGATACAGGGACCGTGAACAGTTACAGATACAGGGACCGTGAACAGTTACAGATACAGGGGCAGTGAACATTTACAGATACAGGGACCATGAACAGTTACAGATACAGGGACCATGAACAGTTACAGATACAGGGACAGTGAACAGTTACAGATATAGGGACCGTGAACAGTTACAGATACAGCGACCCTGAAGAGTTACAAATACAAGGACTGTGAACAGCTACTGATACAGGGACCATGAACAGTTACAGATTCAGGGACCGTGAACAGCTACTGATACAGGGACCATGAACAGGTACAGATACAGGGACAGTGAACAGTTACAGATACAGGGACCATGAACAGTTACAGATACAGGGACCATGAACAGTTACAAATACAGGGACCGTGAACAGTTACAAATACAGGGGCCGTAAACAGTTACAAATGCAGGGACCGTAAACAGTTACAAATACAGGGGCCGTAAACAGTTACAAATGCAGGGACCGTAAACAGTTACAAATACAGGGACCGTGAACAGTTACAGATGCAGGGACCATGAACAGTTACAGATACAGGGACCGTGAACAGTTACAGATATAGGGATCGTGAACAGTTACAAATACAGGGACCGTGAACAGTTACAATTACAGGGACCGTGAACAGTTACAATTACAGGGACCGGGAACAGTTACAAATACAGGGGCCGTAAACAGTTACAAATACAGGGACCGGGAACAGTTACAGATACAGGGACCGGGAACAGTTACAGATACAGGGACCGTGAACAGTTACAAATACAGGGACCGTGAACAGTTACAAATACAGGGGGTGTAAACAGTAACAAAGACTGGGACCGTGAACAGTTACAAATACAGGGGCCGTAAACAGTTACAAATACAGGGACTGTGAACAGTTACAGATACAGGGGCCGTAAACAGTTACAAAGACAGGGACCGTGAACAGTTACAGATACAGGGGCCGTAAACAGTTACAAAGACAGGGACCGTGAACAGTTACAGATACAGGGTCCGTGAACAGTTACAATTACAGGGACAATGAACAGTTACAGATACAGGGCCTGTGAACAGCCACAAATGCAGGGACCGTGAACAGTTACAAATAAAGGGACCGTGAACAGTTACAGATACAGGGACCGTGAACAGTTACAGATACAGGGACCGTGAACAGTTACAGATACAGGGGCAGTGAACATTTACAGATACAGGGACCATGAACAGTTACAGATACAGGGACCATGAACAGTTACAGATACAGGGACAGTGAACAGTTACAGATATAGGGACCGTGAACAGTTACAGATACAACGACCGTGAACAGTTACAAATTCAGGGACCGTGAACAGTTACAGATACAGCGACCATGAACAGTTACAAATACAGGTACCGTGAACAGTTACAGATTCAGGGACCGTGAACAGCTACAAATACAGGGACCGTGAACAGTTACAGATACAGGGACCGTGAACAGTTACAGATACAGGGACCGTGAAAAGTCACAGATACAAGGATCATGAACAGTTACAAATACAGGGAACGTAAACAGTTACAAATACAGGGTCCGTGAACAGTTACTGATGCAGGGACCATGAACAGTTACAGATACAGGGACCGTGAACAGTTACAGATTCAGGGATCGTGAACAGTTACAGATACAGGGACCGTGAACAGTTACAGATGCAGGGACCATGAACAGTTACAGATAAAGGGACCGTGAACAGTTACAGATACAGGGACCTTGAACACCTACTGATACAGGGACCGTGAACAGTTACAGATACAGGGACCGTGAACAGTTACAGATACAGCGACCCTGAAGAGTTACAAATACAAGGACTGTGAACAGCTACTGATACAGGGACCATGAACAGTTACAGATACAGGGACCGTGAACAGGTACAGATACTGGGACGGTGAACAGTTACAGATACAGGGACCATGAACAGTTACAGATACAGGGACCATGAACAGTTACAAATACAGGGACCGTGAACAGTTACAAATACAGGGGCCGTAAACAGTTACAAATACAGGGACCGTAAACAGTTACAAATACAGGGACCGTGAACAGTTACAGATGCAGGGACCATGAACAGTTACAGATACAGGGACCGTGAACGGTTACAGATATAGGGATCGTGAACAGTTACAAATACAGGGACTGTGAACAGTTACAATTACAGGGACCGTGAACAGTTACAATTACAGGGACCGGGAACAGTTACAAATACAGGGGCCGTAAACAGTTACAAATACAGGGACCGTGAACAGTTACAGATACAGGGACCGGGAATAGTTACAGATACAGGGACCGTGAACAGTTACAAATACAGGGACCGTGAACAGTTACAAATACAGGGGGTGTAAACAGTAACAAAGACTGGGACCATGAACAGTTACAAATACAGGGGCCGTAAACAGTTAAAAATACAGGGACTGTGAACAGTTACAGATACAGGGGCCGTAAACAGTTACAAAGACTGGGACCGTGAACAGTTACAGATACAGGGACCGTGAACAGTTACAGATACAGGGTCCGTGAACAGTTACAATTACAGGGACAATGAACAGTTACAGATACAGGGCCTGTGAACAGCCACAAATGCAGGGACCGTGAACAGTTACAAATAAAGGGACCGTGAACAGTTACAGATACAGGGACCGTGAACAGTAACAATTACAGGGACCGTGAACAGTTACAGATACAGGGACCGTGAACAGTTACAGATACAGGGACCGTGAACAGTTACAGATACAGGGGCAGTGAACATTTACAGATACAGGGACCATGAACAGTTACAGATACAGGGACCATGAACAGTTACAGATACAGGGACAGTGAACAGTTACAGATATAGCGACCATGAACAGTTACAAATACAGGTACCGTGAACAGTTACAGATTCAGGGACCGTGAACAGCTACAAATACAGGGACCGTGAACAGTTACAGATACAGGGACCGTGAACAGTTACAGATACAGCGACCGTGAACAGCTACTGATACAGGGACCGTGAACAGTTACAGATACAGGAACCGTGAAAAGTCACAGATACTAGGACCATGAACAGTTACAAATACAGGGACCGTAAACAGTTACAAATACAGTGACCGTTAACAGTTACAGATGCAGGGACCATGAACAGTTACAGATAAAGGGACCGTGAACAGTTACAGATACAGGGACCTTGAACACCTACTGATACAGGGACCGTGAACAGTTACAGATACAGGGACCGTGAACAGTTACAGATACAGCGACCCTGAAGAGTTACAAATACAAGGACTGTGAACAGCTACTGATACAGGGACCATGAACAGTTACAGATACAGGGACCGTGAACAGCTACTGATACAGGGACCATGAACAGGTACAGATACAGGGACGGTGAACAGTTACAGATACAGGGACCATGAACAGTTACAGATACAGGGTCCATGAACAGTTACAAATACAGGGACCGTGAACAGTTACAAATACAGGGGCCGTAAACAGTTACAAATACAGGGACCGTAAACAGTTACAAATACAGGGACCGTGAACAGTTACAGATGCAGGGACCATGAACAGTTACAGATACAGGGACCGTGAACAGTTACAGATATAGGGATCGTGAACAGTTACAAATACAGGGACCGTGAACAGTTACAATTACAGGGACCGTGAACAGTTACAATTACAGGGACCGGGAACAGTTACAAATACAGGGGCCGTAAACAGTTACAAATACAGGGACCGGGAACAGTTACAGATACAGGGACCGGGAACAGTTACAGATACAGGGACCGTGAACAGTTACAAATACAGGGACCGTGAACAGTTACAAATACAGGGGGTGTAAACAGTAACAAAGACTGGGACCGTGAACAGTTACAAATACAGGGGCCGTAAACAGTTACAAATACAGGGACTGTGAACAGTTACAGATACAGGGGCCGTAAACAGTTACAAAGACAGGGACCGTGAACAGTTACAGATACAGGGGCCGTAAACAGTTACAAAGACAGGGACCGTGAACAGTTACAGATACAGGGTCCGTGAACAGTTACAATTACAGGGACAATGAACAGTTACAGATACAGGGCCTGTGAACAGCCACAAATGCAGGGACCGTGAACAGTTACAAATAAAGGGACCGTGAACAGTTACAGATACAGGGACCGTGAACAGTTACAGATACAGGGACCGTGAACAGTTACAGATACAGGGGCAGTGAACATTTACAGATACAGGGACCATGAACAGTTACAGATACAGGGACCATGAACAGTTACAGATACAGGGACAGTGAACAGTTACAGATATAGGGACCGTGAACAGTTACAGATACAACGACCGTGAACAGTTACAAATTCAGGGACCGTGAACAGTTACAGATACAGCGACCATGAACAGTTACAAATACAGGTACCGTGAACAGTTACAGATTCAGGGACCGTGAACAGCTACAAATACAGGGACCGTGAACAGTTACAGATACAGGGACCGTGAACAGTTACAGATACAGGGACCGTGAAAAGTCACAGATACAAGGATCATGAACAGTTACAAATACAGGGAACGTAAACAGTTACAAATACAGGGTCCGTGAACAGTTACTGATGCAGGGACCATGAACAGTTACAGATACAGGGACCGTGAACAGTTACAGATTCAGGGATCGTGAACAGTTACAGATACAGGGACCGTGAACAGTTACAGATGCAGGGACCATGAACAGTTACAGATAAAGGGACCGTGAACAGTTACAGATACAGGGACCTTGAACACCTACTGATACAGGGACCGTGAACAGTTACAGATACAGGGACCGTGAACAGTTACAGATACAGCGACCCTGAAGAGTTACAAATACAAGGACTGTGAACAGCTACTGATACAGGGACCATGAACAGTTACAGATACAGGGACCGTGAACAGGTACAGATACTGGGACGGTGAACAGTTACAGATACAGGGACCATGAACAGTTACAGATACAGGGACCATGAACAGTTACAAATACAGGGACCGTGAACAGTTACAAATACAGGGGCCGTAAACAGTTACAAATACAGGGACCGTAAACAGTTACAAATACAGGGACCGTGAACAGTTACAGATGCAGGGACCATGAACAGTTACAGATACAGGGACCGTGAACGGTTACAGATATAGGGATCGTGAACAGTTACAAATACAGGGACTGTGAACAGTTACAATTACAGGGACCGTGAACAGTTACAATTACAGGGACCGGGAACAGTTACAAATACAGGGGCCGTAAACAGTTACAAATACAGGGACCGTGAACAGTTACAGATACAGGGACCGGGAATAGTTACAGATACAGGGACCGTGAACAGTTACAAATACAGGGACCGTGAACAGTTACAAATACAGGGGGTGTAAACAGTAACAAAGACTGGGACCATGAACAGTTACAAATACAGGGGCCGTAAACAGTTAAAAATACAGGGACTGTGAACAGTTACAGATACAGGGGCCGTAAACAGTTACAAAGACTGGGACCGTGAACAGTTACAGATACAGGGACCGTGAACAGTTACAGATACAGGGTCCGTGAACAGTTACAATTACAGGGACAATGAACAGTTACAGATACAGGGCCTGTGAACAGCCACAAATGCAGGGACCGTGAACAGTTACAAATAAAGGGACCGTGAACAGTTACAGATACAGGGACCGTGAACAGTAACAATTACAGGGACCGTGAACAGTTACAGATACAGGGACCGTGAACAGTTACAGATACAGGGACCGTGAACAGTTACAGATACAGGGGCAGTGAACATTTACAGATACAGGGACCATGAACAGTTACAGATACAGGGACCATGAACAGTTACAGATACAGGGACAGTGAACAGTTACAGATATAGCGACCATGAACAGTTACAAATACAGGTACCGTGAACAGTTACAGATTCAGGGACCGTGAACAGCTACAAATACAGGGACCGTGAACAGTTACAGATACAGGGACCGTGAACAGTTACAGATACAGCGACCGTGAACAGCTACTGATACAGGGACCGTGAACAGTTACAGATACAGGAACCGTGAAAAGTCACAGATACTAGGACCATGAACAGTTACAAATACAGGGACCGTAAACAGTTACAAATACAGTGACCGTTAACAGTTACAGATGCAGGGACCATGAACAGTTACAGATAAAGGGACCGTGAACAGTTACAGATACAGGGACCTTGAACACCTACTGATACAGGGACCGTGAACAGTTACAGATACAGGGACCGTGAACAGTTACAGATACAGCGACCCTGAAGAGTTACAAATACAAGGACTGTGAACAGCTACTGATACAGGGACCATGAACAGTTACAGATACAGGGACCGTGAACAGCTACTGATACAGGGACCATGAACAGGTACAGATACTGGGACGGTGAACAGTTACAGATACAGGGACCATGAACAGTTACAGATACAGGGTCCATGAACAGTTACAAATACAGGGACCGTGAACAGTTACAAATACAGGGGCCGTAAACAGTTACAAATACAGGGACCGTAAACAGTTACAAATACAGGGACCGTGAACAGTTACAGATGCAGGGACCATGAACAGTTACAGATACAGGGACCGTGAACAGTTACAGATATAGGGATCATGAACAGTTACAAATACAGGGACCGTGAACAGTTACAATTACAGGGACCGTGAACAGTTACAATTACAGGGACCGGGAACAGTTACAAATACAGGGGCCGTAAACAGTTACAAATACAGGGACCGTGAACAGTTACAGATACAGGGACTGGGAATAGTTACAGATACAGGGACCGTGAACAGTTACAAATACAGGGACCGTGAACAGTTACAAATACAGGGGGTGTAAACAGTAACAAAGACTGGGACCGTGAACAGTTACAAATACAGGGACTGTGAACAGTTACAGATACAGGGGCCGTAAACAGTTACAAAGACAGGGACCGTGAACAGTTACAGATACAGGGACCGTGAACAGTTACAGATACAGGGTCCGTGAACAGTTACAATTACAGGGACAATGAACAGTTACAGATACAGGGCCTGTGAACAGCCACAAATGCAGGGACCGTGAACAGTTACAAATAAAGGGACCGTGAACAGTTACAGATACAGGGACCGTGAACAGTTACAGATACAGGGACCGTGAACAGTTACAGATACAGGGACCGTGAACAGTTACAGATACAGGGGCAGTGAACATTTACAGATACAGGGACCATGAACAGTTACAGATACAGGGACCATGAACAGTTACAGATACAGGGACAGTGAACAGTTACAGATATAGCGACCATGAACAGTTACAAATTCAGGTACCGTGAACAGTTACAGATTCAGGGACCGTGAACAGCTACAAATACAGGGACCGTGAACAGTTACAGATACAGGGACCGTGAACAGTTACAGATACAGGGACCATGAACAGTTACAGATACAGGGACAGTGAACAGTTACAGATATAGCGACCATGAACAGTTACAAATACAGGTACCGTGAACAGTTACAGATTCAGGGACCGTGAACAGCTACAAATACAGGGACCGTGAACAGTTACAGATACAGGGACCGTGAACAGTTACAGATACAGCGACCGTGAACAGCTACTGATACAGGGACCGTGAACAGTTACAGATACAGGAACCGTGAAAAGTCACAGATACTAGGACCATGAACAGTTACAAATACAGGGACCGTAAACAGTTACAAATACAGTGACCGTTAACAGTTACAGATGCAGGGACCATGAACAGTTACAGATAAAGGGACCGTGAACAGTTACAGATACAGGGACCTTGAACACCTACTGATACAGGGACCGTGAACAGTTACAGATACAGGGACCGTGAACAGTTACAGATACAGCGACCCTGAAGAGTTACAAATACAAGGACTGTGAACAGCTACTGATACAGGGACCATGAACAGTTACAGATACAGGGACCGTGAACAGCTACTGATACAGGGACCATGAACAGGTACAGATACTGGGACGGTGAACAGTTACAGATACAGGGACCATGAACAGTTACAGATACAGGGTCCATGAACAGTTACAAATACAGGGACCGTGAACAGTTACAAATACAGGGGCCGTAAACAGTTACAAATACAGGGACCGTAAACAGTTACAAATACAGGGACCGTGAACAGTTACAGATGCAGGGACCATGAACAGTTACAGATACAGGGACCGTGAACAGTTACAGATATAGGGATCATGAACAGTTACAAATACAGGGACCGTGAACAGTTACAATTACAGGGACCGTGAACAGTTACAATTACAGGGACCGGGAACAGTTACAAATACAGGGGCCGTAAACAGTTACAAATACAGGGACCGTGAACAGTTACAGATACAGGGACTGGGAATAGTTACAGATACAGGGACCGTGAACAGTTACAAATACAGGGACCGTGAACAGTTACAAATACAGGGGGTGTAAACAGTAACAAAGACTGGGACCGTGAACAGTTACAAATACAGGGACTGTGAACAGTTACAGATACAGGGGCCGTAAACAGTTACAAAGACAGGGACCGTGAACAGTTACAGATACAGGGACCGTGAACAGTTACAGATACAGGGTCCGTGAACAGTTACAATTACAGGGACAATGAACAGTTACAGATACAGGGCCTGTGAACAGCCACAAATGCAGGGACCGTGAACAGTTACAAATAAAGGGATAAAAACAAAAAAACTGCGGATGCTGGAAATCCAAAACAAAAACAGAATTACCTGGAAAAACTCAGCAGGTCTGGCAGCATCGGCGGAGAAGAAAAGAGTTGACGTTTCGAGTCCTCATGACCCTTCGACAGAACTTGAGTTCGAGTCCAGGAAAGAGCTGAAATATAAGCTGGTTTAAGGTGTGTGTGTGGGGGGCGGAGAGATAGAGAGACAGAGAGGTGGAGGGGGTTGGTGTGGTTGTAGCGACAAACAAGCAGTGATAGAAGCAGAATATCAAAAGATGTCAACAACAATAGTACAATAGAACACATAGGTGTTAAAGATAAAGTTGGTGATATTATCTAAACGAATGTGCTAATTAAGAATGGATGGTAGGGCACTCAAGGTATAGCTCTAGTGGGTTTTTTTTTTTTTATTTTATATAATGGAAATAGGTGGGAAAAGGAAAATCTTTATAATTTATTGGGAAGAAAAAAAAAAAAAAGAGAAGGGGGAAACAGAAAGGGGGTGAGGATGGGGGAGGGGACTCACGACCTAAAGTTGTTGAATTCAATATTCAGTCCGGAAGGCTGTAAAGTCCCTAGTCGGAAGATGAGGTGTTGTTCCTCCAGTTTGCGTTGGGCTTCACTGGAACAATGCAGCAAGCCAAGGACAGACATGTGGGCAAGAGAGCAGGGTGGAGTGTTAAAATGGCAAGCGACAGGGAGGTTTGGGTCATTCTTGCGGACAGACCGCAGGTGTTCTGCAAAGCGGTCGCCCAGTTTACGTTTGGTCTCTCCAATGTAGGGACCGTGAACAGTTACAGATACAGGGACCGTGAACAGTTACAGATACAGGGACCGTGAACAGTTACAGATACAGGGACCGTGAACAGTTACAGATACAGGGGCAGTGAACATTTACAGATACAGGGACCATGAACAGTTACAGATACAGGGACCATGAACAGTTACAGATACAGGGACAGTGAACAGTTACAGATATAGCGACCATGAACAGTTACAAATTCAGGTACCGTGAACAGTTACAGATTCAGGGACCGTGAACAGCTAAAAATACAGGGACCATGAACAGTTACAGATACAGGGACCGTGAACAGTTACAGATACAGCGACCGTGAACAGCTACTGATACAGGGACCGTGAACAGTTACAGATACAGGAACCGTGAAAAGTCACAGATACTAGGACCATGAACAGTTACAAATACAGGGACCGTAAACAGTTACAAATACAGTGACCGTTAAAAGTTACAGATGCAGGGACCATGAACAGTTACAGATACAGGGACCGTGAACAGTTACAGATACAGGGACCATGAACAGTTACAGATACAACGACTGTGAACAGTTACAGATACAGGGACAGTGAACAATTACAGATACAGAGACCGTGAACAGCTACAAATACATTTTCAGTGAACAGTTACGGATACAGGGACCGTGAACAGTTACAGATACAGGGACCGTGAACAGTTACAAAGACCGGGACCATGAACAGTTACAATTACAGGGACCATGAACATTTACAAATACAGGGACCATGAACAGTTACAAATACAGGGACCGTGAACAGTTGCAGATTCAGGGACCGTGAACAGCTACAAATACAGGGACCGTGAACAGTTACAGATACAGCGACCTTGAACAGCTACTGATACAGGGACCGTGAACAGTTACAGATACAGGGACCGTGAAAAGTCTCAGCTACAAGGACCATGAACAGTTACAGATGCAGGGACCATGAACATTTACCGATACAGGGACCGTGAACAGTTACAGATTCAGGGATCGTGAACAGTTACAGATGCAGGGACCGTGAACAGTTACAGATGCAGGGACCATGAACAGTTACAGATACAGGGACCGTGAACAGTTACAGATACAGGGACCTTGAACAGCTACTGATACAGGGACCGTGAACAGTTACAGATACAGGGACCGTGAAGAGTTGCAGATACAGCGACCCTGCCGAGTTACAAATACAAGTACTGTGAACAGCTACTGATACAGGGACCATGAACAGGTACAGATACAGGGACAGTGAACAGTTACAGATACAGGGACCATGAACAGTTACAAATACAGGGACCATGAACAGTTACAAATACAGGGACCGTGAACAGTTACAAATACAGGGGCCGTAAAAAGTTACAAATACAGGGGCCGTAAACAGTTACAAATACAGGGACCGTGAACAGTTACAAATACAGGGGCCGTAAACAGTTACAAATACAGGGACCGTGAACAGTTACAGATACAGGGACCGTGAACAGTTACAATTACAGGGATCGTGAACAGTTACAAATACAGGGACCGTGAACATTTACAATTACAGGGATCGTGAACAGTTACAGATACAGGGGCCGTAAACAGTTACAGATACAGGGACCGTGAACAGTTACGATTACAGGGATCGTGAACAGTTACAAATACAGGGACCGTGAACAGTTACAGATACAGGGACTGGGAACAGTTACAGATACAGGGGCCGTAAACAGTTACAAATACAGGGACCGTGAACAGTTACAGATACAGGGACCGGGAACAGTTACAAATACAGGGGCCGTAAACAGTTACAAATACAGGGACCGTGAACAGTTACAGATACAGGGACCGGGAACAGTTACAGATACAGGGACCGTGAACAGTTACAAATACAGGGACCGTGAACTGTTACAAATACAGGGGCTGTAAACAGTAACAAAGAATGGGACCTTGAACAGTTATAAATACAGGGGCCGTAAACAGTTACAAATACAGGGACTGTGAACAGTTACAGATACAGGGGCCGTAAACAGTTACAAAGACAGGTACCGTGAACAGTTACAGATACAGGGTCCGGGAACAGTTACAATGACAGGGACAATGAACAGTTATAGATACAGGGCCTGTGAACAGCCACAAATGCAGGGACCGTGAACAGTTACAAATACAGGGACCGTGAACAGTTACAGATACAGGGACCGTGAACAGTTACAATAACAGGGAGCATGAACAGTTACAGATAATTGGACCGTGAACAGCCACAAATACAGGGACCGTGAACAGCCACAAATGCAGGGACCGTGAACATTTACAGATACAGGGACCCTGAACAGTTACAGATACAGGGACTATGAACATTTACAGATAAAGGGCCAGTGATCATTTACAGATACAGGGACCATGAACAGTTACAGATACAGGGTTCGTGAACAGTTACAGATACAGGGACAGTGAACAGTTACAGATACAGAGACCGTGAACAGCTACAAATACAGGGACAGTGAACAGTAAGAGATACAGGGACCGTGAACAGTTACAGATGCAGGGACCGTGAACAGTTACAAAAACAGGGACCTTGAACAGCTACTGATACAGGGACCGTGAACAGTTACAGATACCGGGATCATGAACAGTTACAAATACAGTGACCGTGAACAGTTACAGATTCAGGGACCGTGAACAGCTAAAGATACCGGGATCATGAAGAGTTACAAATACAGGGACCGTGAACAGTTACAGATTCAGGGACCGTGAACAGCTACAAATACAGGGACCGTGAACAGTTACAAATACAGGGACCTTGAACAGCTACTGATACAGGCACCGTGAACAGTTACAGATACAGGGACCGTGAAAAGTCACAGATACAAGGATCATGAACAGTTACAAATACAGGGAACGTAAACAGTTACAAATACAGGGTCCGTGAACAGTTACTGATGCAGGGACCATGAACAGTTACAGATACAGGGACCGTGAACAGTTACAGATTCAGGGATCGTGAACAGTTACAGATACAGGGACCGTGAACAGTTACAGATGCAGGGACCATGAACAGTTACAGATAAAGGGACCGTGAACAGTTACAGATACAGGGACCTTGAACACCTACTGATACAGGGACCGTGAACAGTTACAGATACAGGGACCGTGAACAGTTACAGATACAGCGACCCTGAAGAGTTACAAATACAAGGACTGTGAACAGCTACTGATACAGGGACCATGAACAGTTACAGATACAGGGACCGTGAACAGCTACTGATACAGGGACCATGAACAGGTACAGATACAGGGACAGTGAACAGTTACAGATACAGCGACCATGAACAGTTACAGATACAGGGACCATGAACAGTTACAAATACAGGGACCGTGAACAGTTACAAATACAGGGGCCGTAAACAGTTACAAATACAGGGACCGTAAACAGTTACAAATACAGGGACCGTGAACAGTTACAGATGCAGGGACCATGAACAGTTACAGATACAGGGACCGTGAACAGTTACAGATATAGGGATCGTGAACAGTTACAAATGCAGGGACCGTGAACATTTACAATTACAGGGACCGGGAACAGTTACAAATACAGGGGCCGTAAACAGTTACAAATACAGGGACCGTGAACAGTTACAGATACAGGGACCGGGACAGTTACAGATACAGGGACCGTGAACAGTTACAAATACAGGGACCGTGAACAGTTACAAATACAGGGGGTGTAAACAGTAACAAAGACTGGGACCGTGAACAGTTACAAATACAGGGGCCGTAAACTGTTACAAATACAGGGACTGTGAACAGTTACAGATACAGGGGCCGTAAACAGTTACAAAGACAGGGACCGTGAACAGTTACAGATACAGGGACCGTGAACAGTTACAATTACAGGGATCGTGAACAGTTACAAATACAGGGGCCGTAAACAGTTACAGATACAGGGACCGTGAACAGTTATAATTACAGGGATCGTGAACAGCTACAAATGCAGGGGCGGTAAACAGTTACAAATACAGGGACCGTGAACAGTTACAGATACAGGGACCGGGAACAGTTACAGATACAGGGACCGTGAACAGTTACAAATACAGGGACCGTGAACTGTTACAAATACAGGGGCTGTAAACAGTAACAAAGAATGGGACCGTGAACAGTTACAAATACAGGGGCCGTAAACAGTTACAAATACAGGGACTGTGAACAGTTACAGATACAGGGGCCCTAAACAGTTACAAAGACAGGGACCGTGAACAGTTACAGATACAGGGACCATGAACAGTTACAGATACAGGGTCCGTGAACAGTTACAATGACAGGGACAATGAACAGTTACAGATACAGGGCCTGTGAACAGCCACAAATGCAGGGACCTTGAACAGTTACAAATACAGGGACCATGAACAGTTACAGATACAGGGACCGTGAACAGTTACAATAACAGGGAGCATGAACAGTTACAGATACTTGGACCGTGAACAGCCACAAATACAGGGACCGTGAACAGCCACAAATGCAGGGACCGTGAACATTTACAGATACAGGGACCCTGAACAGTTACAGATACAGGGACTATGAACAGTTACAGATAAAGGGCCAGTGATCATTTACAGATACAGGGACCATGAACAGTTACAGATACAGGGTTCGTGAACAGTTACAGATACAGGGACAGTGAACAGTTACAGATACAGGGACCATGAACAGTTACAGATACAACGACCGTGAACAGTTACACATACAGGGACAGTGAACAATTACGGATACAGAGACCGTGAACAGCTACAAATACAGGGACAGTGAACAGTAAGAGATACAGGGATCGTGAACAGTTACAGATGCAGGGACCATGAACAGTTACAAAAACAGGGACCTTGAACAGCTACTGATACAGGGACCGTGAACAGTTACAGATACCGGGATCATGAACAGTTACAAATACAGTGACCGTGAACAGTTACAGATTCAGGGACCGTGAACAGCTAAAGATACCGGGATCATGAAGAGTTACAAATACAGGGACCGTGAACAGTTACAGATTCAGGGACCGTGAACAGCTACAAATACAGGGACCGTGAACAGTTACAAATACAGGGACCTTGAACAGCTACTGATACAGGCACCGTGAACAGTTACAGATACAGGGACCGTGAAAAGTCACAGATACAAGGATCATGAACAGTTACAAATACAGGGAACGTAAACAGTTACAAATACAGGGTCCGTGAACAGTTACTGATGCAGGGACCATGAACAGTTACAGATACAGGGACCGTGAACAGTTACAGATTCAGGGATCGTGAACAGTTACAGATAAAGGGACCGTGAACAGTTACAGATACAGGGACCTTGAACAGCTACTGATACAGGGACCGTGAACAGTTACAGATACAGGGACCGTGAACAGTTACAGATACAGCGACCCTGAAGAGTTACAAATACAAGGACTGTGAACAGCGACTGATACAGGGACCGTGAACAGTTACAGATACAGGGACCTTGAACAGCTACTGATACAGGGACCATGAACAGTTACAGATTCAGGGACCGTGAACAGCTACTGATACAGGGACCATGAACAGGTACAGATACAGGGACCATGAACAGTTACAGATACAGGGACCATGAACAGTTACAAATACAGGGACCGTGAACAGTTACAAATACAGGGGCCGTAAACAGCTACAAATGCAGGGACCGTAAACAGTTACAAATACAGGGACCGTGAACAGTTACAGATGCAGGGACCATGAACAGTTACAGATACAGGGACCGTGAACAGTTACAGATATAGGGATCGTGAACAGTTACAAATACAGGGACCGTGAACAGTTACAATTACAGGCACCGTGAACAGTTACAATTACAGGGACCGGGAACAGTTACAAATACAGGGTCCATAAACAGTTACAAATACAGGGACTGTGAACAGTTACAGATACAGGGGCCGTAAACAGTTACAAATAAAGGGACCGTGAACAGTTACAGATACAGGGACCGTGAACATTTACAATTACAGGGACCGTGAACAGCTACAGATACAGGGACCGTGAACAGTTACAATTACAGGGACCGTGAACAGTTACAGATACAGGGACCGTGAACAGTTACAGATACAGGGACCGTGAACAGTTACAGATACAGGGGCAGTGAACATTTACAGATACAGGGACCATGAACAGTTACAGATACAGGGACCATGAACAGTTACAGATACAGGGACAGTGAACAGTTACAGATATAGGGACCGTGAACAGTTACAGATACAGCGACCCTGAAGAGTTACAAATACAAGGACTGTGAACAGCTACTGATACAGGGACCATGAACAGTTACAGATTCAGGGACCGTGAACAGCTACTGATACAGGGACCATGAACAGGTACAGATACAGGGACAGTGAACAGTTACAGATACAGGGACCATGAACAGTTACAGATACAGGGACCATGAACAGTTACAAATACAGGGACCGTGAACAGTTACAAATACAGGGGCCGTAAACAGTTACAAATGCAGGGACCGTAAACAGTTACAAATACAGGGGCCGTAAACAGTTACAAATGCAGGGACCGTAAACAGTTACAAATACAGGGACCGTGAACAGTTACAGATGCAGGGACCATGAACAGTTACAGATACAGGGACCGTGAACAGTTACAGATATAGGGATCGTGAACAGTTACAAATACAGGGACCGTGAACAGTTACAATTACAGGGACAATGAACAGTTACAGATACAGGGTCCGTGAACAGTTACAATTACAGGGACAATGAACAGTTACAGATACAGGGTCCGTGAACAGTTACAATTACAGGGACAATAACAGTTACAGATATAGGGATCGTGAACAGTTACAGATACAGGGTCCGTGAACAGTTACAATTACAGGGACAATGAACAGTTACAGATACAGGGACCGTGAACAGTTACAGATACAGGGTCCGTGAACAGTTACAATTACAGGGACCGTGAACAGTTACAGATATAGGGATCGTGAACAGTTACAAATACAGGGACCGTGAACAGTTACAATTACAGGGACCGTGAACAGTTACAATTACAGGGACCGGGAACAGTTACAAATACAGGGGCCGTAAACAGTTACAAATACAGGGACCGTGAACAGTTACAGATACAGGGACCGGGAACAGTTACAGATACAGGGACCGTGAACAGTTACAAATACAGGGACCGTGAACAGTTACAAATACAGGGGGTGTAAACAGTAACAAAGACTGGGACCGTGAACAGTTACAAATACAGGGGCCGTAAACAGTTACAAATACAGGGACTGTGAACAGTTACAGATACAGGGGCCGTAAACAGTTACAAAGACAGGGACCGTGAACAGTTACAGATACAGGGACCGTGAACAGTTACAGATACAGGGACCGTGAACAGTTACAAATACAGGGACCGTGAACAGTTACAAATACAGGGGGTGTAAACAGTAACAAAGACTGGGACCGTGAACAGTTACAAATACAGGGTCCGTGAACAGTTACAATTACAGGGACAATGAACAGTTACAGATACAGGGCCTGTGAACAGCCACAAATGCAGGGACCGTGAACAGTTACAAATAAAGGGACCGTGAACAGTTACAGATACAGGGACCGTGAACAGTTACAGATACAGGGACCGTGAACAGTTACAGATACAGGGGCAGTGAACATTTACAGATACAGGGACCATGAACAGTTACAGATACAGGGACCATGAACAGTTACAGATACAGGGACAGTGAACAGTTACAGATATAGGGACCGTGAACAGTTACAGATACAACGACCGTGAACAGTTACAAATTCAGGGACCGTGAACAGTTACAGATACAGCGACCATGAACAGTTACAAATACAGGTACCGTGAACAGTTACAGATTCAGGGACCGTGAACAGCTACAAATACAGGGACCGTGAACAGTTACAGATACAGGGACCGTGAACAGTTACAGATACAGGGACCGTGAAAAGTCACAGATACTAGGACCATGAACAGTTACAAATACAGGGACCGTAAACAGTTACAAATACAGTGACCGTTAACAGTTACAGATGCAGGGACCATGAACAGTTACAGATACAGGGACCGTGAACAGTTACAGATGCAGGGACCATGAACAGTTACAGATACAGGGACCGTGAACAGTTACAGATTCAGGGATCGTGAACAGTTTCAGATACAGGGATCGGGAACAGTTACAGATGCAGGGACCATGAACAGTTACAGATACATGGACCGTGAACAGTTACAGATACAGGGACCTTGAACAGCTACTGATACAGGGACCGTGAACAGTTACAGATACAGGGACCGTGAACAGTTACAGATACAGGGACAGTGAACAGTTACAAATGCAGGGACCGTGAACAGTTACAGATGCAGGGACCATGAACAGTTACAGATACAGGGACCATGAACAGTTACAGATGCAGGGACCATGAACAGTTACAAATACAGGGACAGTGAACAGTTACAAATACAGGGACCATGAACAGTTACAGATACAGGGACAGTGAACAGTTACAAATACAGGGACCATGAACAGTTACAGATACAGGGACCGTGAACAGTTACAAATACAGGGACCATGAACAGTTACAGATGCAGGGACCATGAACAGTAACAGATACAGGGACCGTGAACAGTTACAAATACAGGGGCCGTAAACAGTTAGAAATACAGTGACCGTGAACATTTACAGATACAGGGACCATGAACAGTTACAGATACAACGACCGTGAACAGTTACAGATACAGGGACAGTGAACAGTTACAGATACAGGGAGCGTGAACAGCTACAAATACAGGGACAGTGAACAGTTACAGATACAGGGACCATGAACAATTACAGATACAGGGATCGTGAACAGTTACAAATACAGGGACCGTGAACAGTTACAAATACAGGGACCGTGAACAGTTACAAATACAGGGACTGTGAACAGTTACAAATTCAGTGACCGTGAACAGCTACAGATACGGGACCATGAACAGTTACAAATACAGGGACCGTGAAAAGTTACAGATTCAGGGACCTTGAACAGCTACAAATACAGGGACCGTGAACAGTTACAGATTTAAGGACCTTGAACAGCTACTGATACAGCGACCCTTAAGAGTTACAAATACAAGGATTGTGAACAGCTACTGATACAGGGACCGTGAACAGTTACAGATACAGGGACCATGAACAGTTACAAATACAGCGACCGTGAACAGTTACAAAGACAGGGACCGTGAACAGTTACAAATACAGGGACCGTGAACAGTTACAAATACAGGGACAGTGAACAGTTACAGATACAGGGACCATGAACAGTTACAAATACAGGGAGCATGATCAGTTACAAATACAGGGACAGTGAACAGTTACAAATACAGGGACCATGAACAGTTACAAATAGAGGGTGTGTGAACAGCGAGTGAGAGGAGAGATGTCGAGTATACGAGCGAGAGATACAGTGATTGCAAGCAAGATGGAGTGATGTCTGAGTGCATCGACCAGACAGAGGGAGGGAGAGACGTAGGGAGCATGTATGAGAGAGGGAAAGGAAGAGAGAGACAAAGAGCCGGGTGGATGGAGAATGACAGGCAGAGGATGTGATGTTTACATTGTCTGAGAGACTGTGGGTCATACAGAGAAACTGAGGAAGACAGAGAGAGAGGGAAAGAGAGAGGCAATTGGAGAGAGAGAGAGAGAGAGACAGAGAGAGGGTAAAGGAAATGGTGTAGGAGAGACCGAGAGAGGGAGCATGTGAGAGAATGAGTAAAATGGAGGGAGAGAGGAAGAGTGTTGCACAGAGGGATTGAGAGATAGAGATGGAGAGATAGAGGGAGTTGGAGAGAGGGAGATGGACAAACAGAGAGGTAGTGATAGGGAGAGGTGTAAAGAGATAGAGTAAAAGGCAAGCCAGAGGGAGATGAACAGACCGAGAGGGATGAACAGAAGGAGAGAAGGGAAATGTGACAGAGAGATACAGATGAAGACTCCAAGTAGAGCGAGAGTAGACATCGAGAGAGCGAGTGACATCAGAGAGTGAGAGAGAGATTGAGAGGCAAAGAGAGAGATTTGGTAGACAGAGGAGTGGAAAAGAGTGGAGAGACAGTGATAGAGTCAGAGAGAGAGACAGAGTGTTGTTCAGGGAGATGGGGGAAAGATGGAGGAGGGGGATAGAGATGGAGAGAGAGGGATAGAAACAGAGAGAGAGTGTTTTAGAGAGAGAGAGTGTGTTGTACAGAGAGAGATGGTTTTGTAGAGAGAGAGGGAGTTGTAGAGAAAGAGGGTGTTGTAGAGAGAGAGAGGGTGATGTAGAGAGATAGAGGGTGTTGTAGAGAGAGAGGGTGTTGCATAGAGAGAGGGTGTTGTAGAGAGAGAGAGGGTGTTGTAGAGAGAGAGAGGGTGTTGCAGAGAGAGAGGGTGTTGCAGAGAGAGAGGGTGTTGCAGAGAGAGAGAGGGTGTTGTAGAGAGAGAGGGTGTTGTAGAGAGAGAGAGAGAGGGTGTTGTAGAGAGAGAGAGGGTGTTGTAGAGAGAGAGAGGGTCTTGTAGAGAGAGAGGGTCTTGTAGAGAGAGAGGGTGATGTAGAGAGAGACGGTGTTCTAGAGAGAGAGAGGGTGTTGTAGACAGAGAGAGGATGTTGTAGAGAGAGGGTGTTGTAGAGAGAGAGAGAGAGGGTGTTGTGTAGAGAGAGAGTGTGTTGTGTAGAGAGAGAGAGGGTGTTGTAGAGAGAGAGAGGGTGTTGTAGAGAGAGAGAGGGTGTTGTAGAGAGAGAGAGGGTGTTGTAGAGAAAGAGAGGATGATGTAGAGAAAGAGAGAGGGTGTTGTAGAAAGAGAGAGGGTGTTGTAGAGAGAGAGTTGTAGAGAGAGAGAGGAGTTGTAGAGAGAGGGTGTTGTAGAGAGAGAGGGTGCTGTAGAGAGAGAGTTGTAGAGAGAGAGAGGAGTTGTAGAGAGAGGGTGTTGTAGAGAGAGAGGGTGTTGTAGAGAGAGAGAGGGTGTTGAGGAGAGAGAGAGGGTGTTGTAGAGAGAGAGAGGGTGTTGTAGAGAGAGGGTGTTGTAGAGAGAGAGGTGTTGTAGAGAAAGAGAAGTTGTTGTAGAGAGAGAGGGTGTTGTAGAGAGAGGGTGTTGTAGAGAGAGAGGGTGTTGTAGAGAGAGACAGAGGGTGTTGTAGAGAGAGAGAGAGGGTGTTGTAGAGAGAGAGAGGGTGTTGTAGAGAGAGAGAGGGTGTTGTAGAGAGAGAGGGTGTTGTGGAGAGAGAAGGTGTTGTAGAGAGAGGGTGTTGACGAGAGAGAGTGAGTGTTGTAGAGAGAGAGGGTGTTGTAGAGAGAGAGAGGGTGTTGTAGAGAGAGAGAGGGTGTTGTAGAGAGAGAGAGGGTGTTGTAGAGAGAGAGAGGGTGTTGAGGAGAGAGAGAGGGTGTTGAGGAGAGAGAGAGGGTGTTGAGGAGAGAGAGAGGATGTTGCAGAAAGAGAGGGTGTTGTAGAGAGAGAGAAGGTGATGTAGAGAAAGAGAAGTTGTTGTAGACAGAGAGGGTGTTGTAGACAGAGAGGGTGTTGTAGAGAGAGAGGGTGTTGTAGAGAGAGAGAGGGTGTTGTGGAGAGAGAAGGTGTTGTATAGAGAGGGTGTTGTGGAGAGAGAGAGTGAGTGTTGTGGAGCGAGAGGGTGTTGTAGAGAGAGAGGGTGTTGTAGAGAGAGAGGGTGTTGTAGAGAGAGAGAGGGTGTTGTAGAGAGAGAGAGAGAGGGTGTTGTAGAGAGAGAGAGGGTGTTGTAGAGAGAGAGAGGGTGTTGTAGAGAGAGAGAGGGTGTTGCAGAAAGAGAGGGTGTTGTAGAGATAGAGAAGGTGTTGTAGAGAAAGAGAAGTTGTTGTAGAGAGAGAGGGTGTTGTAGAGAGAGGGAGGGTGTTGTAGAGAGAGAGGGTGTTGTAGAGAGAGAGTGTTGTAGAGAGGGTGTTGTAGAGAGAGACCGTGTTCTAGAGAGAGAGAGGGTGTTGTAGAGAGAGAGTGCTGTAGAGAGAGAGGGTGTTGTAGAGAGAGAGTGAGGGTGTTGTAGAGAGAGAGAGGGTGTTGTAGAGAGAGAGAGGGTGTTGTAGAGAGAGAGAGGGTGTTGTAGAGAGAGAGAGGGTGTTTCAGAAAGAGAGGGTGTTGTAGAGAGAGAGAAGGTGTTGTAGAGAAAGAGAAGCTGTTGTAGAGAGAGAGGGTGTTGTAGAGAGAGAGGGTGTTGTAGAGAGAGGGTGTTGTAGAGAGAGAGAGAGAGGGTGTTGTGTAGAGAGAGAGGATGTTGTAGAGAGAGAGATGGTGTAGTAGAGAGAACAGGTGTTGTAGACTGTGTGCTGTAGAGAAGGAGGTTGTTGTGGACTGTGTGCTGTAGAGAGAGAGGGTGTTGTGGACCGTGTGCTGTAGAGAGAGAGGGTGTTGTAGACTGTGTGCTGTAGAGAGAGAGGGTGTTGTAGACTGTGTGCTGTAGAGAGAGAGGGTGTTGTGGACTGTGTGCTGTAGAGAGGGAGGGTGTTGTAGGGAGAGGGAGGGTGTTGTAGGGAGAGGTAGGCTGTTGTGGACTGTGTGCTGTAGAGACGGAGATGGAGCTGGGAAAGGTAAACGATAGGAGGTTTGTGTTGTGGACCGTGTGCTGTAGAGAGGGAGGGTGTTGTAGGGAGAGGGAGGGTGTTGTAGGGAGAGGTCGGCTGTTGTGGACTGTGTGCTGTAGAGAGAGAGGGTGTTGTGGACTGTGTGCTGTAGAGAGGGAGGGTGTTGTAGGGAGAGGTAGGCTGTTGTAGGGAGAGGTAGGCTGTTGTGGACTGTTTGCTGTAGAGGGAGTTTGTGTTGTATACCGTGTGCTGTAGAGTCAGAGATGGAGCTGGGGAAGGTAAGCGATAGGGGGTTTGTGTTGTGGACCGTGTGCTGTAGAGAGGGAGGGTGTTGTAGGGAGAGGTCGGCTGTTGTGGACTGTGTGCTGTAGAGAGAGAGGGTGTTGTGGACTGTGTGCTGTAGAGAGGGAGGGTGTTGTAGGGAGAGGTAGGCTGTTGTAGGGAGAGGTAGGCTGTTGTGGACTGTTTGCTGTAGAGGGAGTTTGTGTTGTATACCGTGTGCTGTAGAGACGGAGATGGAGCTGGGGAAGGTAAGCGATAGGGGGTTTGTGTTGTGGACCGTGTGCTGTAGAGAGGGAGGGTGTTGTAGGGAGAGGTAGGCTGTTGTGGACTGTGTGCTGTAGAGAGAGAGGGTGTTGTGGACTGTGTGCTGTAGAGAGGGAGGGTGTTGTAGGGAGAGGGAGGGTGTTGTAGGGAGAGGTAGGCTGTTGTGGACTGTGTGCTGTAGAGAGGGAGGGTGTTGTGGACTGTGTGCTGTAGAGAGAGAGGGTGTTGTGGACTGTGTGCTGTAGAGAGAGAGGGTGTTGTGGACCGTGTGCTGTAGAGAGGGAGGGTGTTGTAGGGAGAGGTAGGCTGTTGTGGACTGTGTGCTGTAGAGAGGGAGGGTGTTGTGGACTGTGTGCTGTAGAGAGAGAGGGTGTTGTGGACTGTGTGCTGTAGAGTCAGAGATGGAGCTGGGGAAGGTAAGCGATAGGGGGTTTGTGTTGTGGACCGTGTGCTGTAGAGAGGGAGGGTGTTGTAGGGAGAGGTAGGCTGTTGTGGACCGTGTGCTGTAGAGACGGAGATGGAGCTGGGAAAGGTAAACGATAGGAGGTTTGTGGATTGTAAGGTGAGGAATAATGAGACCAGGATGGGAAACATTATCAGGAGCAGTAGTTTCAGGTATCGTAACCAGATCTCCATCAGGAAGAAACTCCCCGGCCATTCAGAGAGCGATCATCTTCCCCTGGTCCCAGTGGACCTTCTGGTCTGACTGCAGTCGGCATGGCAACCAGCCCTGGCTGGTCAACCACCTCCAGCCCCAGGGACATGGGATAAAGGCTGGACTGGGCGCTCACGGGGAAACCTTCAACCTCTCATCCCCAACTCACTGACTGGGAGGGACTGAGAGGGAGCAGAGCGAGGGAGAGAGGGAGAGAGGGACGGAGGGAGAGAGGGAGGGGCAGAGGGAGAGAGGGAGTAGCAGAGGGAGGGAGGAGAGGGAGAGAGAG